>NC_054375.1:65979683-66279683 GCF_017654675.1 Xenopus laevis
ATGCAGGCAATTTATTGAAACTTTTACTGAATGCCTCCTGCAATCCCTATGCCCTATGCAAACCTGCACTACCTATGGTATTGCATTTTATTTTGTATTGGGTGCTGTGTGCTGTTTGCTAAAGGCACCTATGCCTGTGTAGTCTATTTCTACATATATAATTAGGCCCATAACCACCACATGTTTTAAACTATATATTAGCATGATTTTTATATGTAATTTGGTTTCATTTGGCATGCATACTTGCTGTTGCCATTCTGCTTAAGAGAAGGGATAACCAGTAGCTCAATCTCATATGTGCCTGCAACTTTCTTTCAGACAGAGGAAAAACCGCACACACACACACCATGCTTCTCTTGCTTCAAGAAGACAAAACTTTATTAACACTTCTGCATTAGCAGACAAAGATCAAATCACACGACACTGTGTCTGTATCAGATTACTATGGGATCTGTATGAGAGCACACACATTAATACATATCTTAACAATTGCTAAGAAAGTGTTCACATCAGGAAAGTCTTTCAAAAATTCTATCTGTTCAGTCTGTATGATCAGTCATTTAGGTTAAATGTAAGAGACTTGGGAAGGCTCTTTGTAGAGAAACCCTAACCACTCTCCAGCCAAAAAGATAGCTGAAAACACCAAAATTCTTGTATAAAAATATGTCAGAATTTTATACTCTCCAGAACATTGATATGCAAAATAGGTATTCGGCTGCATATTGTGGGTTATTCTGTATTTCGCTGTATCCGGTGCATGAAATTGTTTTAACGTTATTAAAATATAATTTACTGCTGCCCTGCACTGGTAAAACTGTATTTGCTTCAGAAAACTGAATAATATATAAATAAGCTGCTGGGTAGCCATGGGGTCATTATTCAGTCTGAAAAACATAAAATGTTGTTCGCATTCTGTTCCAATATTTATTTATGAGAAAATGTATATTGCTAAATTTAACTAACAACTATTTCTTATGTAACCTTAAAGTAATAGCTGAATTAAGAGCATGAAACAGGAGGGTGATTTAGACAAGCTGTTTGTTGACAGAGTCTTGAGATCTACTGATCACCAGCTAAAGGTCTACTGGTCCTTGTGGACACCCCTGATCTAGCCCTATTTTAGCTTGAGTGGCTGCCCCATGGCTACACAGCAGCTTATTTATATAAACTGTAGTAAAGTTTCTGAAGGGAACACACCAGTTTTACCAGTGCAGTGCAACAGTGCACACATTTTAAATTACTTTAAAACACCTTTTTATGTTACCGTTCCTTTAAGAGGTTTTTCATTTGTTTTTGCACTAGGTAATTGTGGGCTGTAGACAATTCACACTACTTCTCATTGCTGGGTGCTAAAGTGACCCTCTCCACCTTACTCACTAGGTTTCCTGCAATGTGTTTTAGGGGTCACTAGCCCCTCTGAACTTTGTATTTTCTGCATATTTACAGTAGCCACTTTCTCTTATGAGTAGCCTATAACAGCATCATACATTGTGGTATACCGGTATAGGATCTCTTATCCGGAAACTCGATATCCAGAAAGCTCCAAATTACGGAATGGCTCCAATAGACTCCATTTTATCCAAATAATCAAAATTTTTAAAAATTATTCTTTTTCTCCATAATAATAAAACAGTAGCTTGTACTTGATCCAAACTAAGATATAATTAATCCTTATTGGAAGCAAAACCAGCCTATTGGGTTTATTTAATGTTTAAATGATTTTATAGTAGACATAAGACTTAAGGCATGAAGACCCAAACTACAGAAAGATCCGTTATCTGGAAAACCCCAGGTCCCGAGCATTCTATATAATGGGACCCATACCTGTACCAACCTCTCTGTTACACTCCTTCACCATCAGCTATGGAGCCAAAGAGTGTAATCCCTCTCACTTCTAGCCAACATAATTACTAGATAAAATCATCTGATACATAATCACATGATGAAGCTTCCATGAGTATTCCCAAACATTACCTGGCAATAGTTTCCATGTTTCCACTCTTCTTTGTAGGGCAATACACAGTAGACACACTTTGTAGGCATGTCAATCTATTACATCCCTACACTTCTATTGGCATTTTTTTGGTTTATAATGTGCTTAACACACAGCTAGCACTATTAGAGTTTAGTTAGTTTATTTTAAAGTGGTAGTTCACTATTATTATTATATTTACATGCATTTGTGAACAGTAAAGGTGCATTATACCCGTTTTCTAACATTATTTCAGTTCCTATCAATAAATAGAATTATGTATGTTTTTATTAATTCTTGTCTTTAATATCTGAAAGTTTAATAAGAGCCTACTTCCTGTCAATACACACTGGTGTACCCTTCAAATTGCTTTCCTGCTGAGCCAAATATCAGGGAGCATTATGGTTTTCTTAAAGGGGTTGTTCACCTCTCAGTTAACTTTTAGTAAGATGTAGAGAGTGATATTCTGAGACAATTTGCAATTGGGTTTCATTTATTTTTAAAAATTTTTTAAGCTATTTTGTTTTTATTCAGCAGCTCTCTAGTTTGCAATCTCTGGTTACTAGGGTCCAAATTACCCTAGCAACCATGTAATGGTTTGAATAAGAGACTGGAATAAGAATAGGAGAGGGCCCGAGTAGAAAGATGAGTAATAAAAAGTAGAAATAACAATACATTTGTAGCCTTACAGAGCATGGGGTCAGTGTCCCCCATTTTAAAACTGTGGAATAAGGCAAATAATTTAAAAAAAAACTATAAAAATAAATAATGCAGACCAATTGAAAGGTGGAATAAGGCAAATAATTTAAAAAAAAACTATAAAAATAAATAATGCAGACCAATTGAAAGGTTTCCTAGAATTGACCATTATATGACAAACTAAATGTTAACTTAAAGGTGAACCATCCATTTAATCGGTCTGCTACAGGAAGGTAGCATTCATGAATAGAACAGTTGCTGTGAATACTTTTTTTTATAATTGTGTACCTTTTAGAATGTTCAGTGTGTTTGTATACATTGTTCTTTCTTGTTTTTTTTTCTGATTGATTGTTCTTTAAATGCCGCGTCCTCTTACACGCTTTCAGCCTATGATTAAGCATTCCTCCCAACTGTCCCGTTTTTAGAGGGATAGTCCATCTTTTAACAGCTCAACCCGCAGTCCCTCATTTGTACTGGAAAGTCCAGATTTTCTCTGTACTGAACAGCCAGAAAAAGAAACAATGTTTCTAACTTAATTGGTTTTTGGCAGAGAGCCCAGAACAGCCACTGCAGAAGATAAGACTTTATTTTTTTACTACATAGTGCCTACCACCTTTATGTTTCTTTATGGCTGCTTCCGTAGAGAGACCTCTTTTCTAATTTGGAGTCTTGTCCTTGGGTCCAGTTCTGTTGTTATTGATATTCGCAGAGGTATTTAGTAGCCTTTTCTGTCAGGGCAATCTTTTGTCATGTTTGTATGCAACTTTACCTAATACAGTGAACCATAAAATGCTCCTTGTGTCATTAGCATAAATGGTGCCAAAAACAAATCGGATAATGATGTTGGGTTTATGCTCATTAATAGGTAAACTAGTAATCTTTCATGTCTTAGCGTTTAAGAGCATAAGAGATAATAAGATTAAACTTACTTTGGGATAATTATTGCTCACATACTATCACGTGTTTGACCTTGTCAAGAAAAACACACATACACACATTGATTTTGTAGGTCCCATTAAAATGCAGAGTTAGAGGATTAGAATATAGTATTTGAAATGAAGTTGTGGTATTTGCTGATACTTACAGGGATACACTAAGACATTTCTGAAATATAACCCCTAGCACCAGCTTTTTTGGTGTTGACCCCCTACTATTGGTACTACCGTGACCTGACTCACTTTGGAGTGTCAGGTTGCTACATTGTAAACACAGCTCTCTTACTCAATCCCAAATTTATTTCCTTAATTCACGGTTAATTCACTGTTACCATATATGTTGTATTTCTACTAATTATTACTTGATCCACTAGTAAATAAACTACCTTTATGAAGTAATCCGTTAAGATGGCCATAGATGCAAAGATACTGTTCTACGAAACAACGGTTCATACAATTTTTGGTCCATGTGTGGAGTGTCCAAAATTTTTTCATACCCTGGGGGATTGGTCATTCAGTCAATCGGACAGGTTAAAAGATTTATATCCGCTAACAATAATACCTCTGCATGTATTGCAGTATCAATGGGAGATTGTCAGTATTATTTGTTAGACATAACTTTTGTACGATTGCTGCCTGTCAATAAATGGCAGAGCATCATGTGATTTGTTCTTTTTACTAATTTATATAAATCTTAATGGTTAGTTGCAGGTCGGAAGATTGGCATAGATGATAGTTCGTCGGATATAGGCTATAATCTGCATGTCTATCGTTTGCTTTAAAGACTGAGCTTGGCTTAGCTCGGTGATCCCCAACATGTTGCTCACCAAACTTTTGGATGTTGCTCCCAGTGGCCTCAAAGCAGGAGCTTATTTTTGAATTCCAGGCTTGGAGGCAAGTTTTGGTTTCATAAAAAACAGATGTACTGCCAAACAGAGCCTCCTAAATGCTGCCAGTCCACATAGAAGCTACCAAATAACCAATCACAGCCATTATTTGACACCCCAGGGACTTTTTTCATGCTTGTGTTGCTCCCCAACTCTTTTTACATTTGAATGTGGCTCATGGGTAAAAAAGGTTGGGGACTCCTGTAGCTTGTATTCCTGCACCCACTAAATTGTCTTAAAACATAGCTCAACCGTGAGATACTATGTAAGATCTGGAAGATCTGTAGATATATAGTGTTTCTAGTGCTGATTAACAAACTCTAACACGACACCTAAGCTTGAACTGCAGATCTAACACTAACATCAAACTGTTGTATCATCTATCCAAGCTCTCAGTCAAATCTGTGTTTGCTCAAAAGTATGTCAGATCCTGCCGGTGGCCATATATCAACCAAATGTTGGGGACGGAGTGGTTGGGTGATGTTTACCTATCCACGTAGATGGCTACATAGCATTAATCTTGCTCATACAAGTATCATAGAGGCTGATCCAAATTAATTTCATACATGAATGCAAAAACCCTTGTTTAAATTTATGGGGTAGATTTATGAGCTACTAATCTTCAGGTTAGTAGTAATTGTAAGAAAATGTAAAAAAGATCTTAATCTAGCCCATATTTTCTTGCATTAATTGCTGGATTTCTTTGTGCTTTTTTTTTATCCTGGAATAAAATGAAGAGCTTTCCAACTACAACCTGGCAAGTTTTCATTTTTTGTGGGGGGAAAAAATCCTGCATTAGAAAGAATTAAAGCAATTTACAAAAATAAAATGGGAGCAAAATTAAGATTTTTCTTCAATTTTCTTAGCGATTACTGCAGACCTGATGATCAAAGGATCATAAACCCCCCTGAATGTCAAGCTTCATTCTGCCATATATCACCATATACAGTGACTCGGCAGCTGTTTATTTATTTTTAGCAAAGTCATATGCCATATCTAGTCATAGATAGGCAAAGGAGGAAAAAGTTTGAGGCCATAAGAAAATAATTATATTTTAGTGGGTATTCAGCACATTGTGCAAAGTTCACATATCTTTTATTTTCTGATTAATAACAAAAAATCCCTTTCTATGATTGTTGCATTATATATTCAGTACAACCATATTCAAATCTGTTTCGTATTCATGGTACTTAAAATATGTTGCCAAAAGCTATACTCCGCAGAAAGGCTTGTGTATATGAATATTTTAGTTTACTGATGACACTGACATCCAATATGATTGCTATGTTGAGGCTCATCTATAGCCTCCAGTGGCCAAGTTATCAGGAAAAGGGTTAAAGGCATTGAAAATTATATATTTCTAAGGTAAGGTAAGGCATGCTGGTTTTAATCCAGTAAAATAGTTGTTTGTTAAAGTTATTCTGGAGTTGATCAGTATAATGAACCTAAGGTGCAAAGTAATATGGCTTGCTCTGTGAAGTGTAATGGCACAAAAGTTTTCTTTCCATATTACTAAATGTATTCCCTACTAACATCTGCTACATTTTATAATCTACTTTATTTAGGAAATGATTGTTAGCTAATTTACTGATAATACAAATCATTTAGCAGGTCTCTGGATGATGTGTTTACTATGGCTAGCGACCCTCTGGAAGGCTTTCATGAAGTGAATCTTGCTTCACCTACCACTCCAGATCTGGGTGTGAGTGATGTCAAAGTTCAGGAACCAACTACCTCTCCGAATCCTATCTATCGGCCCCATTTAACTGTTAGCTCCAGCCCTATACAGCCCAACAGTTTGAATGCTGCTGACCTTCCAACTCAGCCAGTGTACTCTTCTCCAAGGCATTTAAACTGTGGAAACACTACAGGCATAAGGTAGGCCATATGTTAATCCAAAAGCTCTAGTATAATCCTAGATATGAATGTCTGACTTCAGAAACTATGAGAACTATTTCATAATAAGTTCTGTAAATGAATGTATGTGTTTCATGTCTTCAAAAAGTTGTACTGCTGGGTACAAAATAAGTGGCGGGGGGGAAGAAATAAAAAAGATGAACTGCTTCCTTTACTGTGTCTACTGAAATCAAACTGATTTTATAGACGCAAATAGAACTTAGTGATCTTGCAAATACACAGTATGGTGTCCTAGTGAGGTGGAGGCAGAGGCAGGCAGGTGAAAAATAACACCCCTGGGTAGAACATTGTGTTTAACATCCAGTTAATGGTTCCATATATGTATTTATTTATTAAAGTAAATTTATTAAAGATTGCAGGAATTGGAGATGTTTTGAGATCAGCAGAGAGCACATATTTTCTGTTTGTTTCATTTCATTTGGATGTCATTTCTACAGGGACTAATTTTTACCATCAACTTTTTTTTTTTTTCATGGTTAAAACTCCCAAGTGGTTGCCCTTTTTAGGGTGGTGACACGCACTAAGATTCGGGGGAGATTAGTCGCCCAGCGACAAATCTCCTTTTCTTCGGACGACTAATCTCCCTGAAAAGCTTTCCCCCCGACTAGAATGTAAATCCACGGCAGGATGTCACACGGTGCACTTCGTTTTCTGAAGTTGCACGAAGTTTCTTTATAAGGTAACTTTGGAAAACAAATCGCTCCGAGTGTCACCATCCTTATTGGCCACCACTAGGATCACCTGACAAGTTTGAATGATGGGAGCTGACCACTGTATAAATTATAGCAAATGGTGAAGTTGTACCCAACACAAAAAAATTTAAAAATCTATTTTTTCCTAAAAAGAGGCGAAACCGGAAAAAATTCTGAAAAAAACCCAGTTGTATTATTTATGAAGTTATGGATGAGAAACAGTGATGACAAGTTTTATATTCTATGGGGCCAGTTACCTGTTATTTTACATGTTTGAGGGCCAGATAATTATATAAAGTTATCATCTAGAAAGATGGCAGTGGGGATTTTGTGCATACTGAATGATAAAAAATAATCCAAATGTCAGCTTAATTGGCAGTTGGCCTCCTGTTGGAATTTAGGTTAACCTTACTTTGCATAACAATAATTGGTTCATGCAATTTTTTAGTTCAATGAACTTTCATTGGGTGACTGACATGCTCAGCCTCATAGGCAAGGGACTTAGAATATCATCAGACATAAGTTATTTAAATTTCTTTTTGAGTGATATTGATGGAAGTCTCTTTGATCAGGGGTTAGGGTAGGGATGGAAGTCTCTTTGAACAGCGGTTAGGGTTAGGATGGAAGTGTCTTTGATCAGGAGATCATTAGAACAAATACTCTGCATTCTGGTGACAGTTAATGGCTGCGCTAGATGGCTTTCCTTGTTTTTATGTTCTGTTTTCAGCTTTGAGAGACAGGGAGATTGTCATTTTAGAAAATTTGGGTTAGGATGAGTGGACCTAAACCATGGAACCTTTAACTGTGGCAGTTACATAACATTCTTTGAGACTGCAGAAATTAATTATGATGAGCAAATTAACCCCCACATATTTACTTTCCCATATTCTCTAAACTGTTTTCTGCTTCCTGCTACCTCTTCTTATGTTCTCTACATTTTTTATTTCTCCCTTTTTTGTTTTTTTGTTGCTCTTCCATACTCTATAACCCCCATCTTTCTGCTCTCTTTCATGTTTTCTACATCTCTGTCCCATTATGTTCCGTTTTTAACCTTTTTCTTGCTTGGCTTTCCTATTCCTTCATTTTATACTGCTCTCTGCATTTTTTCATACTTAATACGCAGATCTTTCATACCGCATCTTCACATCATTTTGCTCTCAAAGTGTATCGGTATACCCACAAGGGGATTGGAGGAAGGTTCAGGCAACCAATCTCTGTACTGCTATACACTTAGCGATATGAAGTTTTTGCATAAAAAAAATCTGCCAGGGCTGTGTGTCATGTCTTTTAATGTAAAAGACATGACGTTATTACTTCATGAGCGTGCAGAGAGATTGTGGGCAGCACATCAAAGCCGACTTTGATGATGTTGTATTTTTTGCATGCGAGTCAAAGGTTTCCAGAGATCCATGTACTGGGTAGCTTGCCCTGGGGCCACTCAACTGCTTAGGACTGCACTGTTGATGACAAAGTGCATGTTGAATGCTTCTGCTTCTGGTGGTTTTAATACACTGTATGCCAGGGATTATAAGAATATTGCTACTTGTTACATATTGCAAATAATATTTTTTCTTTCCTGTATGTTTCATTCAGCCCCAATGTACAAGAATCTATATCCTGCTCTACCTCTGGATGCCCAACATGTTCTCTCAAATACAGCAGAAAGAAGGACAACCGTGCAGAGAGAGAGTTTTTGCAAGGCGCCACATTGACAGATGTAGTGGATGGCTCACATGATGTGCTTGGTTGCAGCACAGACAGCTTGTCAAGATTACGGAGCCCTTCTGTCCAGGAAGTTAGAGACCGAGGCTATGAACGGTTACGAGAAGAGCTGGCTAAAGCTAAACGGGTAATAATGTCATTACTATCATAGGGCAGCTTTAAGGCACACAGCATTTTTAACATGGAGATAAATATTATAGTAATTGTAACTGCAGGTTTGAGGTTCTTTTTAATTTTTTTGGTGGAGTCAAGTCTCGTAATCTGAATGATAATACACTTGGATTTATTTTTTTACTTTGGCCTCGAGAATATTCTTTGTAACCTCGAATAGTCACTGTTTATTAAAGGATAAAACCACAAAAAGTCACCAGAAAAAGCTGGTGAGGTTGTATAGAAGTCAATGTGAATGTTCTCTGAGATTTTCAGCCTCATTGAAAATGAATGGGACAATGATATTCTCACTGGCATGCAACTCTCGCCCCCCCTCCTCCTGCAGAAAAATGTGTGCGGGAATATTTTGTTGGGGGGTTTTTTATTTTTCCCACGAACTTTGATTTCGATAAATCTGCCCCATGGCCCTTACAATGTTTAGCTTAGCATAACAACATATGTTCTTGGGATCCCATTGTAGGACCTAAAACTTAAAGATGAAGAATGTGAAAGACTTTCTAAAGTACGGGACCAGCTGGGACAGGAACTGGAGGAGCTGACAGCAAGTCTTTTTGAAGTATGTATAAAAGCTCTCCTACATGCATCTCTTTAAGGTAAACTAATCATGCCATCCTTTATTTTATTTTTTATTCTTTATTTTATTTTTATTTAATTGTATGCCCACTGTAACTCAGGTCTATGTTCTGTCATAGACACGCCATGCCTCCTTTTTCTTAGTATCAATAGGAGTTATGTGAGTTACCCTGCAGCCATGATTATTGTGATAAGTACAATGAATGGTATGCATTTTTTACAGAGATGACAATAATTGATGGGTTCAGTGTCACCCACTGTGCTTAAATGTAACATTAAGGGAAGCAATCTATGGCAAGTAGTGTTATTTAATCATCACTAGACTTTGCATAAATCAAGATGCCCTCATGCACCATTGGCCTTCGGGGTTGATTCTTCTGTATATCTTTAGTAATGCATAGGGTCAGGTTTTGTTGCTGTTAATTAAAATGTTGCATACTCATTGTACATTATGATTTAAAATTCTAGTGGAGTGTAAACATTTACTTCTTATTATTATTTTGTGTCTTTAAATGCATTAATCCGCATACACGTTTTCAGGAAGCACATAAAATGGTCCGGGAAGCAAACCTGAAACAGGCCGCTGCAGAAAAACAGCTTAAGGAGGCACAGGGAAAGGTAAGTAAAAAAAATCGGATTGATTTTCAATTGACTGAATTCTGAGCAACTACACGTATGCAATCACTTATGTGGAAATCCAATATCAAGAAAGCTGTGAAGTACAGGAAGGACATCTCCCATAGAGTAAATTTTAAGAAAATTATTTCAAAAATCTTTTTAATTTAAGTTTTCATAAAATAGTTCCTTGTACTTGATTCTAACTAAGTTGCAGAAATCCATATTGGTGGTAAAATAATCTTGTTGGGTGTTATTGGTTTTTTACTACTGTATTAAGGTATGGTGATCTTAATTATGGAAAAACCCTTATCTAGAAAACCTCAAATATCAAGCATTCCTGATAATAAATTTAGCACTCCCTTGCACTCCATGGTAAGCTGCACTCTGCTCCTCAGAGTATGACCTTCTTTTATTTATAACCTTCACTCCAATTCTCACTTAATTGAAATAAAGAAGCAGCATCTCTGTGGATCACAAACAAAGCTGTAGGAAAAAAGAGTGCCACAGAGTTTAAGCAGATTGCACCAGGCTACCCAGGTCAATACTTGGGTACACAGGAGTGTTTTTTGCTTGTTATTCGTGTTGTTCATTATAATATTTATTGTGTTTTTCTTTCAGATTGATGTGCTGCAGGCTGAGGTAGCAGCTTTGAAAACACTGGTTCTCTCAACCTCACCAACATCTCCCACAAAAGAACTGCAACCTGGTAAGGCACCCTTTAAGAAGGGCCATGCCAGGAACAAAAGCACAAGCAGTGCTATGGGTGGAGGAACACTAGACCTCAGTGTACTACCACCAATTGTCACAGAATCGAAAGAGGTAATTTTAAAGGTTGGATTATGACTTCACACAGGGCCAATGTTCATCTTTGTTTATTGCTTGTGCAGGTGCAATATGGTAAAAAAATCCCACTGTTTCTGCAAATTACAGTGTACATGGTGTACAATATGTTGTTTTTGTGTTACACATCCAGATGTCTCCCTAGCTTATAACAGAAGCCTATTTGCATTTATTTTATTGTTGTGTATGAATACTCGAGGGATTAACATTTTGTTATTAAACCGGTCTCCTGAAATTATTTTCACTGAAAATGTATTTCTGTTGATAAACCATTAATATGGTATAGCCTGTAGTTACCAAATGCAGACATTAAAGGGAAACTATACCCTTACGCTACCTTTTATTATGTTTAGATTAACCTATTTCAAGCGTTTCAGTCGCTCTTCTTTATTTTGTATGGTATTATTAGCCTGTCTAGCTCTTTCCAGCCTGCAGCTGAAAATATTTGTTGGGTTCAATGATTCCAGCCAAAAAAATGCTTTTTTTTCCTTCAAACTATCTACTTTTTAAATACAATTAATTAAAAAAAACACAAAATTAAGACAAATTGCAAAGTGACCTAGAGTTCTGCTGGTGATTCATATGTAAAATTATACCCTGCATTTAAAGCTTTGTTCGAAAAACCTCTCACAATCTAGGGAAACAAATCTCATCCTGACTGGCCTTCACACAGTGCTGCAGACATGGAACAAGTAATAATGACATGGGCAGTGAGTTTTTCCTTTTGTAAAGCATGTGAAGTCAACATGCATGTGTGAGGGAAAGGGATTAAGTAGTGAGGCACACTATATGATAGGGACGTCTTGGTGAGGCTGTGTGAGTAGTCTGCAAATAACCATTTATAGAGAAGATAACACACCATACAGAATTTTCTTTTATTTAGATCTAAAAGGGATATGACTTTTTCCTCTAATTAGCGCACAGAATCTGTCCCACATTTTTCACATACATGGACTAGTGGGTCCATACTGCTGCTCACCTGCTTCTACTTAACTCAGCGTGGAGTTTCCCTACCAAGCAGGGTACCAACTGCTTCAAGCACTTGTAGAGAATGTTCGTTAAAAAACACGTAATCCTTTCTCATGAAAAATTATTCTAAAGGGATTTCTTTTATTTTTATAGCCTGATTTATCGCTTTACTATGAATTCAGGACTTGGAAAGAAGAGCCTTCCATGAACAGGACATGCCCATTTTTGCACAGAATATATCAGGAGGATATCTGCCCTTGTTTAACATTCCCTAAAAGTGAGGTAATTGTTTTTTCTTTATTTTTCCTGTGCTTATTGGCAATAATATTGATCCTAGTGTCAATCTACATTTCAGTGGGGAGTAGCTTTATCCTATTTGATTCCAAATCTCCCTCCATTTTCTTTTATAGTTGTATGTAGTTAATAAGAAGGAAAGGTAAATACTCTTGCTTATGTGTACTCCTGAGACACAGACTGTAGATGGGGGGGGGGCTTGTTTAAACATACTCTTCTGATTATGAAAATTAAAGAAAATATGGATTTTTTTTACAAGTCCTATTTATTGTTCATTTATTGAAAGTTATATACTGCCTCTTTAGTGCCAAGACAAGTATTCCTAGAGCGTCCTGCAGCTGAGCAACATTCCAGGTGATCACTTGTTACACCACCGCTCCAGCATGCCATGCAGTGTGGATGCACAAATCCAGCTTTTTATTCTGGATTCTGCTATGTCCCAGCACTTTTAATTGCAGGAGTTGGATTAGTATTTAATCCCTTAAAAGAACTGTTTAGTGTAAAAAGAAACTGTTAAATATATATGTTTATAATATAGTTGGTTAGCTAAAAATGTCATCTACAAAGGCTGCAGTGAACGTATGGCGAACATAATAACCAGAACACTACTTTGTTCTTTGTATTTCTCTAACCCATTAACCAGTCCATGTTCATAACTATTCAGCTAGTTTGCTTTTGATCTTGACCTGCATGCTCAGGATAAGTACCATGTATTTTATTTACACTGAAAAAAGGCCATGCAACTTTAAAGCAATGGACAGCTTAAGCAACAGTTTTTTGTTTCCAGATGGTGCATTTATTTATTTGGATATGAATTTGAATATGCAAATTAGAGTGGATTAAATTCAGTGTTTGGGCAGATATTTTGTTTAGCATTCAGTATGCAGCTGAAGCCAAAAATTCAGCACATCCGGCGTTTTAACAGTGAGATATCGCATCTGTCATGTCACATTTATACTACCATATGAAATGGAGAGGTCAGATTTAATTCTCACTTCTAAGACCCTATGGGACTACAGCCATCAAACTGAATATGTTTCCCACCTTACTCCAAATATAACCGATAATAATTGGCTTAATTAAATCAATCATGAGCACTAATAGAACAGGTAGCCAGGTGCAAAGGGTCTCAAAACTGCTGTCCTTACTGGTGTGTTACTTTTGGACAAACGAAAAATCAATCTCGAGGTTTACAATGCTTCCCTTTCCATCCCTCTGGCTTGTCTTCACTCTTACAAGCTAATGCTAACTTTGTAGGCTCGTGTATAACTCTGTTTTCTTTTCTGCTGCCTAACGCTGAAAAGTTGTAAAGGAAATCTAAATGGTACTCAAACCTGTCAGGGATATGCAGCATCCCTACACCCTAGTGTAAAAGGAGAAATTAAAGTGCTAGCATAGGGGCTATAAGAACACTAGAGGGTTGTAAAAGGAGTAATTTATACCGAATAAAAATAAAATTGTCACGAGCTTAGTTTTTGGACTTATGGGCACATTTATATTGTAGATAACGGATACACACGGTAAGGGTCCAATTCTCACTTTTTTTATTATTTTATCACTGATGTCATTAGCTGGCGGCAGCGGTTCTTGAAGCAGTAGAAAACAACACCTTAAGCATTGAGCCTGCTGGTCAGCAATCTGTGCGCTTTGTTAAAGCATCAGCTGTTGAATGTGGAGGATCAAAGTAAGTAAACCACAGAAATTTTAAAAATTTAGTGACTGAGGTCATTGCTTCTTATATAGTTTTGACTGCTGTGCTATATACAGTATGTATATGCCAGCAATATGATGTTTACCATTTGAGACTGTTCTGGCTTTGAACTTTACTGGCATCTCTGAAGTGCATAAAAATCATGCAGAACCCCCAAGGCAACACGCCAGAAGGGTAAAATTGTCCGTTCATTTTGCCTGATTGTCACAGCAGCCAACAGAAGCAACATACTTTTAATATGTCTGCTGCTCAAAGGGTATTGGAACTGCGTTTTTCCGTCTCCTTTTTGCTGCATGTCACAGTAACAGAAGCGGTCTCATAATCTATATTACAGTGTAATAGTTAAATAAGTTTGAGGTCACTAGTAAGTGCACTCTGTGCACACCACCAATGAAGCAAATGACTAGTCATGAATGGACAGCTCTATTTCCTGAGGAATATGGTACCATTTAGACCATTTAGCATGTCCTATTCATATCAACTTTTCACTTGGTCATCATTTTTGTTATTTGATTGTTTTTGAATTTTTGTCTTCTTCTGGCTTTTTCCATCTTAAGATCAGGGTCACTGACCCGCGCCAGCCAAAAAACTATTGCTCAGTTATCCCTCAGTCAGTGTCTCATGAGCAACATGTTTTTCACCTTTCCTTTTGAATTTGCTCCCAATAGCCTTCTAGTAGATGCCCATTGTTAAATTCCTGACTGGAGGTAAGTCTTGGAGGCACAAATCATACAATCATAGCACAATCCCCTGGCTCATGGTTACAGAAGGTTGGGAACCTATGGTCTACATCATGCTAAACATACTTGAACATTTTTTTAAAAATGTATTTTGTCTTTTAGGAAATGCGCGTTAAGTGGTCAGACAAAGTTGTGTAAGCACAGAATTAAACTGGGAGACTCCAGCAATTACTATTATATTTCTCCTTGCTGTAGATATAGGGTGAGTATGGAAGAGTACCGGGTCAATTAAATGAACATTATCTGCCTTTCTGGAACTGAAGCCTTTCATTACAGTACTTCAGGCACCCCCATGGGTTAGAAAAAGGTTACAGAAACATAAGATATTATTATCAGAAACTGAAAATAACAAATAAGACTTCATCCAATATTTTATTGATAATTTATTGACACCGATGGGTCAGCCCAACAGGCAGGGAAACCGTACTCTCCTATTATTGTCTTTTTAATAATCCTAATTACATTTTAGTTATATTTGTTATTCACGCTTTAAGTGAACCTTGATAAGTTGTGTACCAGAAATCATACTGTCCAGTAGGCGCAGTACACAAGCAATGTACAGGTATGGGTTCTGTTATAAGAAAACTAGAAAGAATTATGGGAAGACCATCTTCTATAGACTCCATTTTAAGCAAATAATTTTAATTTGTAAAAATTACTTTTTCAGCAATAATAAACAGTACCTTGTACTTGATCCTAGATATGCTGCATGAATCCATATTGTTATAAAACAATCCAATTGGGTTTATAATATGTTTAAATGATTTTTAGCAAACATAAGGAATGAAGATCCAACTTACGGAAAAATCCCTTATCAAAAAAACCCCAGGTCCCCCAAGCATTGTGCATAATAGATCCAATACCTGTATTGTAATGCTGAGATACAGTGAGACTTGAAGGTTCTCTGTAGTACAGACACAGTCATAAAGTTGACACACTGCTGTCTTACATGTCAAGGTGAGAAGCAGACACGGGTATGTGGCCACAACAAAATGCACTCCATACAAGTAGAACTAGAACATAGTAAAATGATTTTTTTTTCATCCAAACCTGGATCTTCTTTACAGATGACACTAAAATATGGTTTCCATTTATTATTAGAGGTTCCATGTAAATACTAGATTTTGTATTTAGAACCACAATAATGACTGCCTTTATATTTGCTGTGTATATTTTTCAGATTGCATCTGTGTGCAATTTCTTTACATATATCCGGTACATCCATCAAGGACTTCTAAAACAGCAGGATGGTGAGTGTTCTAGGCATACAGTTCATTTTATGCACATGTATGTAATCTGTCCCATGAATTCTTTATTTTATGTCATTTAAAATATGAATCTACTACTCTATCTGAGATTTAGGTTTGTCAACCTCAGTGAACAATTTGCCTGAGGCACAAATGTTTTTCTCATGGAATTTCACTCTTGTTCCCTGCTAATATTATGAATGTGTAACAGGAGTGCCCCTTGCGGTTCTGTCTGGCAGGTGAATAGAATGGCAAAAAATATACTGATACAGGATGTGTCTCCTGACACTCTGCCCAGTTCGATCACTTTGACAGAAGCTAAAAAACGGAGGTGCGTGGGTATATGACTCATGAAAGAGAAGTATCAGGAGTTTTTCTACATCTGTAAATAACATTTTTGCCATTCTGTCCAGCCACACAAACAGGACAGTGGACAGGATAGTGTTGTTTCAATGGATATTAAAAAGTCACCTAACTCTCTGAATTGTCAGTATTATAAAGCATTCTGCTGCAAATTGGGCTTCAAAGGAGAGAACCACAGTGCTTAGTAGTGAAGCCTATACCTCTAAACACTTTTGTAATTTATATTCATTTGCTGTTTTAGAAGGCTAAAGTAGCTTAACTTAAAGGTAGCAGCCCAAAGGTTACATGAATCCAGGAAGTGCATAGACAGTTTCTAGACAGTTAAATGAACCGTAACATGAACAAATTTAAATGATTTAAAGTAATATAAATATAATGCAGTGTTCCCCTGCACTGGTAAAACTGCTGTGTTTGCTTCAGAAACACTACTATTGTTTATATTAATATGCTGATGTGTAGCAATGGGGTAGCCATTCAAATGAGAAAAGGCTCAGGTTACACAGCAGATAAGCTCTGTAGAACATAATGGTGTTATCTGTTATCCACTATTTAACCTGTGCCGTATAGCCTTTTTTTCTATTCAGTTTATATGAACTATAGTAGTATTTCTGAAGCAAACAGATCACTTTTACCAGTGCAGGGCAAGAGTAAATTATATTTTAATTATTGTATTTCATGTTTTGGTGTTTTTGTTCCTTTAAGTTCACTGACACACTGGGCCTTCAAAAACCAATTGAGCTGAAGTCTGTATAGCAGTATAAAACTGTATTAAACGTCTAGTATCTTAGAAGCCACGTAAAACCAAAAAAGTACACAGAGGATCACTGAATACGTTTACACCAATTCATCTTTTGGTGTTTAGATCCCCTTTAAATGGCAAATAACTAACTGGCTTGAAAGGAATCCTTGCACGTTGTATCATCTTTGCCAAGTAAAGGCTATGGCATAGTATTTGATAGTTGCTTCTTTGTCGACATGCTAAAGCAACTACTTACCATGCACTGCAGTGATCTCTGTCACAAGTAGCACCAATCAAAACACCATGTTATAGCTCTTAGCAAGCAAAAATGTTTACATTTGTAACGGTAGGATTGCGATCATCTCATCTCTCTACTACCGAACATTACTTATGGTGCATTTTCTAATTGCAATAAAACTGTGTGCACATGGACTTCTGCGTTCTAATGTTTATTATTTAAAGTGACATTCTTTGTCTCATTTTTTTCTATCCTTTTTACAGTTGATCAGATGTTTTGGGAGGTCATGCAACTTAGGAAAGAAATGTCTCAAGCAAAACTTGGATATTTCAAAGAGTAGTTTTAGCGCACTACCGGAATGTTCACAAATGATTCTTGGACTTCTTCCATGCTAGCAAATTGAAAGAACATTGCAGTACCAGGCTTTCCCTGTGCCACTTACTGAAATGACTGCATAATGCAAACTATCCAATATGTATCTTTCCTGTGTATTCTGCAGATTACACAACTAAGAGATGATGTGACATCTTCTGACTAACTTGCAAGTTATCCCTAGCGCTTGCAGGAGAAGCTTGGCTGTTAAGGTTCTTATAAGCATTTGCAATCATCTTGTGTAAATTATTGGTGAACCACCTCAGTATGAAGAAATAAATGGTAGTGAAATTGTTGTCAGTCTTTTTTTCACATATGAAATGAATTAAAACATCTGAATGTGTTTGTGCGGTTGTGTGTGACAGTACAGCACAATTCAGAAATATTCTATGTATGCGTATATATAATATATATGCGAGTGTTTGTTTTTTCTTGCTTGGTTAAGTAGTAAACATTTACCTTTCTTTGTTTAGGTATGCAAAAATAGCAGCCATGACAGACTAGCACAGGAAACACCTGCAAGCACTTATTGGATAATCTATGTCTAAAAAGTTGTATTCAAAGCAAATGTTGCCTGAGAAGAGCTTGCACAAGCAAATGTAGGTGATGCAAGTCAGCTGGGGAAATTTGGTGCAGGGTTTTTTTCCAGTGGGAGAGGGGTTACAAAAATGAGGTATTTAAGTTGCTCGCTCTGTGTCTTTATCCCAATGGCCTTGAGACATTTTGTTACTTGCACTAAATGTTCAGCACAGGAGACAAAACACTGGAGAATGCAATTTCCAGCTCTTGCACTATTCTAATGTTTTACTGGCAGAGATTCAGAATTCCGTGTAAAGCTATTATTAAGCATTTAGTGAAAAACCTCCTCCAATATGGGAGACAAAATGTCCCGTCTGCCATAAACTTAAGGCTGGTGGCACACGGTAAGATTTGGGGTAGATTATTTGCCCAGCGACAAATCTCTTCTTCGGGCGACTAATCTCCCCAAAAGGCCTTCCCAATGGCAAGAATGGGAATAGCCGGCAGGATGGCATACATACAGGGTTGTTAATATAGAAGAAAAGTGAAATGTTGATCTAGGATCCTGCGGTTCACTCCCTCTGCCGGTGCCCAATATCCGTGGTCACATTAGCACCAATCAAACGTTTGCAGCTTTCAAATGGGTGTCGCTGACTCCCTTCTAAAAAACAAATGCTCTGTAAGGCTACAAATGTATTGTTATTGTTACTTTTTATTACTCCTCTTTCTATTCAGCCCCTCTCCTATTCATATTCCAGTCTCTTATTCAAATCAAACAAAACATAGAGGTAGAAGGCGCACACTCCCCAATAGAAAATCAAAAACTAACAAAAGTAAACATAAGCGAGGTGCTAAACCTCCAGGACACTACCCATCTGTAGTTTCCAAAAAATCATGCATGAAAATCAAAAAAGAGGAAAGCACACTCTATAATTAAATACATCAGGGGCACAAAAATCAAAAAGGCAGAAAGAGCAGTACAAACAGGACAGTTAAATACCTTGTGGCACATACAGTCAATCAGTAGCAAACGATCGCACATCAGCGCGTGTGACGTCACTTCCGGTTTGCAAAGTGAGCAAACCATCCCCAATGCATTATGGGAGTACTTCCGGAACGCAAATGCGTTCCAAAAACCGGAAGTGAACGGAACTCGCACATTTAATCAGAGAAGAGGAAGCTAAATACAATAGTTGTGGTGCTGTCATATAAAAATGCAGTAGTAAAGTGTTCAAATGCATTTTGATTATGTATAACGCTCCAAACTGCAATTCTATAAATCAAGATGCATTGTGGAATACCCTCTGGAGCGCAAATGCGTTCCACCATCTAAAGGTTCACTAATGAATGAGAATGGAGGGCCATAAGTGGGACATTCGATAAACACGAAATCTGCAAAAAAACTACAACATGTGAAACAGGCATAAGAGGCAATGTATCTCAAGCAATACTGCTTTAACACTTCAAGTAACGCGTCCCTTTGGTCCAACATCTCACATGGGTGCATAATCAGCATGTAATGGGGTAATGAGTTTAACCCCTAAAACAGAAAGAAAAGTTGTGTTATTAAATAAAATAAGTACGACATTTCCCACAGCCATTGTATATATCAGGGCAGTCATACATACCAGGAGGTATATCTCTTATGAGTCTTAGAGCATCTCCAAAGGCTGAGCATAGGCCATCCAAATTACCTGGTCTGTAAAAAGCAGGATAAATTCAATGTATCATTCAGACCCATAGGAGTGACGGTGTCAAGGCGGAAAATCCATTCAGCCTCTCTCCTCAAGAGTAAGGTGTTCCTGTCAACACCCCCACCGGGGGAGATTATTTGATCAATTCCCATAAAACGTAAGGATGATATGTTGTGATTATGTTCTCGACAATGTGTCACTAGCGGAGTGGTTTCTTTCCCAATTTTTATGACACTTTTGTGTTTCAAAAATCTATCCTTAAGCTTCTGTATTGTTTTGCCTATGTAGTAAAGACCACATGGGCAGACAATCATGTAAATCACATGTGTGGATTGACAAGTGATTCGATGTTTGATCTGAAATCTTTGTGCTGTTCTTGGATGTGCAAAGGATGTCCCTCATATCTTATTCAAATCAATGCATGGGGCAAACAACAGGCAAAAGGGAAACAGGGCACTCGCCTAACTGCAAATGCATAGTAGATATCAATATAGAACAGTTTTAGTACTTAAGGACACCATGCAGGTATCCATGTTGGGCTCCACGCATGCTCTTAAGGATTAAATACCCAAGTTCACTTATTGCACATTCATGTAATGTAGGAAGGGTCAAATCTATTCCAGTCCTACATCACATGCATTTGCATAATGAATGTTTATGCAATGGATGTGGGCTAATCCTTTGTCACAAGCGTGCGGGTTAGCCAGGAGCTACCAGGGCAAGTCTGCTCATGCAAATGTAACCCCACAATAACTAAAGGCCTTAAAATGCCCTTTTACAATTTCTGTTTTCACAGCGATTCGATTAAAATATAAATAGAACATAATGAAATAGTTGATTCCGTTTAGCTAAATCAAACTAGAAGTTCATTTATTGACATTTTGTCTCTTACTGTAATGCAGTGACACCTAGTGTTCAAAATGTAAAGTTACACTGTACAGCTCAAAGAAGCAAAGTCTTATCCATCGCTGGTATTCACATCCTAGAAACAGAAAACTATTCACAATAAAATAGATGAAAGAGAATGAAAACACTAAAAGTAGAGTTTATCCTATTCATCCTTTAAATGGCAAAATATACCATTTTTTTAAAAAATCATTTCAAGATCATTCAGTTGGGCTTATGCAAAAAGTTGAATAAACACTCTGAACTTTAATATCCGTTATCCAGAAAGTTCAGAATTACTGGAAGACCATCTCCTATAGACTCCAAATTATGGAAAGACCAGTAAGTCCCAAGCATTCTGGATAACCGGTCCCATACCTGTATTTTTTTTTTTTTTTTTTTGACACAAAAATAATTTTCTAGATATAAAAGAAAACCATAATAGGTAAGAAAACCATGCCCCAGATGCCCCAGTACCACATCTTCCTTTCTGCTGATTCACTGCACATGCTGTTTGTTACCTGAGCTTAGGGGTTCAATCACAATATACTGTATATAGAATATAAATGTCACAATATTAGGCTGATTAGTAAATAATTCAGATTATTATTACATGACAGCTACGAAACCAGCATCATTTATTTGCCTCCAAATTTAAAGGTGACATATACCTTAATTTTTTCAGTGAAATGACATGGATGAGATTTGAAGGTGAGATTGAACTGATCTGTAGGACAGTGCATATACTGACCCAGTGTATACAATATTCCTTAGAATAGTATGCCCTTAGAATTTATGCCCAGTTCAGGATTTGATGGTCAAAGAACAATGGCCATAACTAATTTAGCTTTGTGATTATTTGTATTGACTATAGTATTGCGTGACTGATACATTTCAATGAATTTAATTGATTTATAAGGTGTTTATATATGCATATTATGCACAGTAATTTAAACCATAGTGCAGTCATCTGTGGCTCTGTAGCTTTTGCTGAACAATAATTCTAAGCATACCGATTACAGCCACAGAGACAAAGGTTTGAGTTTACATTCATTTTCCGAAGTCGCCCAAAGTGTCCTCGGAGGCAACTTCGGAAAACAGATTGTTCCGAGTGCTATCCTGCCGTCGATTTACGTTTTAGCTGGCGGGAAGGCAGGGGAGGCAGTTCGGGGAAGAGGAGATTTGTTGCTGGGCGATTAATCTCCTTGAATCTGCCTTTGTGCCCTGACCCTTATAGGTGTAAGAAACTGCCATTCTTTTAAAGTAGTGTTGTTCAAGATTTTCCATGCATATGGCATTTATCGGAGTACGATTATTATGATGTGCTAAAAAGTGGTCCATGGAGTTATTGGATATGGTGAGGGGCCATAAAAATCTTTTTGCAGGGCCACATTTGGACTGCACTGTTGTAAAGGAATAAAATAAAAATAATATATGTACATTAAATTATATTTCAGAGAATACTACAAGATTCTCAATCCGCACGCTATTCAATTATTGTCAAATGTTTACAATACCATGTATCAGAAAGGGGATATTACCAGGGAGCAAACAGAGGCATATACGACACTACTCCCTAAGCCACACAAAGATCCAACACATTTACACTCCTATCGCCTGATCTCCTTGCTGAATGTCGACCTTAAAATTCTATCCAAAATTGTAGCCCAAAGACTACAATTACTGCTACCAGATCTCTTAACACAAAATCAGTTAGGCTTTGTGAAACATCGGCATTCGACAAGGGGAATTCGAGCAGCTATAGCTGCGACACTAATTTCTACACAACAACAAAATAGCAGAAACGTCCTTTTAAGCCTTGATGCAGGCGTTTGATAAAATACTCTGGCCTTTCTTATTTCGGATATTACACCAAAGGAACTTAGGCGACATTTTTGGAACTTATATACGTAATCTATATACGAATGCACAAACTAGACTATTGATAAACGGGACCATATCAGATCCCATTACCATACATAGAGGCACTAGACAAGGATGCCCATTGTCGCCCCTACTATTCAACTTAACGTTGGACCCCCTCCTACGAATTCTCCAAGACATGGCAACCTTTAAAGGTATTAAGGTAGGGGAACACGAAACGAAAATCACGGCCTTTGCAGATGATCTTCTTCTTTATATTGCCAATCCCAAACAAGCACTACCACATATCCTCTCTACTATTCAGCAATTTGGACAAGCTGCTGGATACTGTATCAATGTTGCCAAATCAGTGATAATGCCACTAGGAATTAAAGGGAAACCCAGATGGGGGGGCCACATACCATCTCACGTGGGCCAGAGATGAGATCACTTATTTAGGCATCAAGATACCGAAAAGACCACATGAGCTCTATACATGCAACATCACGCGCAGCATAGAGGAAATACAACAAGATCTGAAACACTGGCAATCTTATCACCTTTCTCCCATGGGTAGAGCTAATCTGCTAAAAATGGTGGCATTCCCTAAACTGTTATACCGGTTACAAAGCCTTCCCCTCTTAGTCAAGGATAGGGACATTCAAGCACTCTACAAACTATTTAGGAACTTCATTTGGAATGGGAAAAAAGCACGAATTAGCCTCAAAAAACTCCAGCAATCCACTTGCATGGAGGCCTAAATTTTCCTAACATTAAACAATATAATCTGGCAGCTGCCTTACGACACTTAAAAGACTGGTTCAACAGTTCTTCCCTCATACTAATCTATTGTACATTTTACATATGCATAAAGCGGAACTTTCAAACGAAATTACAGACAACCCCTTATTATACTCTACATGGCAGACATGGAAGGAATTGAGAAAACAAAATAATCTAAACAGCGTTCACTCTCTGCACTTACCCTTTTTGTTGAATCCTGACTTCTTGAGCGGGCGGACGCTTGCAACATATCAAAACTGGAGATGTGAGGGGGTGGTGACCACACGCCAACTGACTGACGGTAGCAGTCATAAACCTTTAACTTTTACACAATTTCAAACCAAATTTCCGTTCCTACAACACAATATATTTGCCTTCCTTCAAGCTCAGATGTACACTAGCAGAACCATACGACTTTTGTCGGACACAGACTGGAATAATTCTTTAGATAAATTCCTCTTACGAACTAATTCCACTAGAGGAGCTATATCTCAGAATTATAAATTTCTGCAGAACGACATTGACTATACTGGCTTACGCACAGGACCTAAACTGTGGATGATTGATATACCGGAAATAACAATGGAGGTCTTATTCAGGATGTATAAGCAACTATGGTATACTCTGCCTTCCAGTATCTATAGAGAAATGTTTCTCAATCTACTGCACAGAACGTATCTGACTCCAGAAATACTTTTTAAAATGAATAGGAGGGATAGTAGCGATTGCCCGAAATGTGGTCAAACCGCAGCTAATCTTATGCACTGTCTATGGGCCTGCCCATTCATCAGGGGATTCTGGAGTCAGATACGTGATTATGCAACAAAACACTTGGTTAACTATATTCCACTCTCAGCATCGTGGGCGCTCTGGGGCGTAACCCCACACGTTCATACCAAAATTTCGAGGGGGGCTAGAAGGCTCCTACTGATTATATCAGCAGTGGCAAAAAAAAACTATATTACAAGTCTGGATATCCACCACCCCTCCCACTATCAAACTCTTCCTGGAGAAACTGGTTAGAGTCTTTTACATGGACTGGATAGAAACATCTTTAAATAAAAACTCAATAATTCAAAGGTTTTTTGATACTTGGGAGACATTTATTGAGATTATACCACACACGATGAAGGTGAAATTGCATGAATGTTTTCGACATAATGAGTGGTATGTTACGAGACTTGTAAGTGGGGATCCCCCTATTAACTTATGACTGAACGTATGCACGATGTAGCTGTAACCTCCGGCACGGCAGCGGCAGAGACAAAATGTAACCAGCGAACAAACAAAGAGAAAATAGACGGGTTATCACTGTGATATGGGTTAAAAGATGACAAACACGACAGTTAACATGTTACTTATGTTGTTAAATTTACACCGCAACATACTGACCATTCTTGCTACTTGACAATTTATTTTGAACCTCCATCTCACTCCGTGCGAGACTAACTGGTGACTTGATTTATGCATCCAATTAAATTAACGGTATTCTGTATATACCTTATGTGACCTATGTATGAATGTCTTACCTTGTATTATTGTTGCCATGTACTCCTGACTGCTACAGTGTACCGAATTGTACTGGAACTATGTGTCACTACCTTGAGATGGATGTAATTGTATCTGAATGTTGCTCGAATAAAAAAATGTTTTAAAAAAAAAAAATTATATTTCAGATCTTAAAACTGCTTTTTAATAAAAGTTTGAGCCTCACTGTTTTATACATTAACAAGTAAAAACTTCAACAAAAGCTACTTTATCCCTACTTGAGTCATTCACAGAACAGAATGGTTGGATGGATGGTGAGAAGGAACAAAAAACGAAGTTTGGTATTTGGGGAGTAGGGCCCATTGGTTAAAAGTAAGGTTTCCTAATTAATGAAATGATTATTATAACAATGAGCATATCATTTTCAGTGTAACAGACATTCTTTGAAAGTATGCTGCTTCCTCAAAGAACATAACACATGATCAGATTTGAAGAGGCGGATAATGCTGCTTACTCACTGAAACCATAAAAATATCTTTGCTGCATGGAAGGACAAATGATAGATAACAAGTAATGATTATTACTTAGGTGTCTGCGCATGAGCTATGTAGATCTCTGAGATCAAAGGTCCATACAGCCAGGATAGAATAGAACTTTTCTTATCCCGCTGTTCATAATTAAAGGGAAAAAAACAAGCTTCCTTTACTTACTTTGATATTTCTTTTTAAATATAAATTTTAGTGTCCTTCTTATGGCAATGGAGTGAATGAAAGGGTAGTAATCATGATGTAGATCTGGATTTCCACAGCACCTTGAGGTGTTATGAATACATACAGCATAACTCCTTTCTGGAATCATGGCCTAGCAGTGTCGTCTCTGGAACCATAAGAAAAAAGCTTCATCTTGTCTTGTAAAAGCTGCAGTTCTGCTAAAGTGTTTCAGTAAACAGGAAATCATGGACAGACTGGATGTACTAGGGGAAAATGAGGCTTTGCAACAGTTCTTTGAAGGTAATTATTCAGTTCTCAAAAGCTGTTTTATTTATAAAGAATACAGGTATGGTACCTATTATGCAGAAGGGGTCCTTCAGTAATTTGGATCTCCATACCTTAAACAACAGGATTGTTTTGCATCCAATAAAGATTAATTATATCTTGGTTGGGATCAAGTACAAGGTACTGTTTTATTATTACAGCGAAAAAGGAAATACATTTTAAAAAATGTAATTGTTTAAAACGGAGTCGGTGGGAGATGGCTTTCCCGTAAACTCAGAGCTTTCTGGATAACGGGTTTCTTAATAACGGAATAACTTGTATTTACATGAGAAATATTTCTTCTTATTCTATAACAGAAGTTAAAAAACTGCTTTAAAGTTGTAAGTGGCCAATCTGGTAGTTAAGAGGGGCACTCACTGAGTTTAATATTCTTGGCTCAGCTATAATAGAGCTCCCCGCAGACAAACCACTCTGTAATTCAAGCTTTAGCAAGGCTGAACTCCTGTCTACATTAATCTGTAAATTGGAAAAAAACAAGGTTATTGTAAATGGAATTACTACTGCTTGTCTTATATACACAGGGTGGCATCCATTAGACTAGTAAAACGAAATGGAAACAGCAACAAAGGACAGTATGTTTACATTTATTAACCAAAGAAAACTGTAAATTGATAATCCTCACTTATAAAGGATTATTCCCACATAAAACATAAAGCTTAAATGAAGGAGCTTTATTAACAGCATGACAGCTCTCTAAACCTTTGTTTGCAAAAGCCAATATGATTTTAACCTAGTGAAAGAAAAGGCTTCCTATCTACAGAGAACTGTATTGCAGTGATATTGTATGCTTCTATGTATGCTCTATGGTCAACTGAAAAACAATCTGGCAGTATGGCACCCCCCAATTTAAGTGGGTAGAATAAATTAAACTGATTGGTTGGACAGGGCCTGTACAGTCTAAACATTCCAGGACTGTGGGGCTGCTTCACTAGAGATTCCAAAACAGTGGGTGGGAGTCCAGTGTAAAGTATAGATGTTTGTTAAATGGTCTTCATTTCCTGCATTATTTAGGAACTGATACAAAAATATTTTATGGGCCTGTGTGTATGACTGTCCCTGTAAAGGGAATTGCAACCCAAAAGTCTTAAAACCTTTGATCTAGGCTCTCCAGGTTTCCATTGACTGGAACACAATGGCTGGAACACAATATATTATCTTCTTTGGGGCAGATTTACTCTGGCGAAGTGACTAACGCTGGCAACGATTCGCCAGCGTTACTGCTTTCAGGCACTTCGCCGATTTACTAACGCCCGCAGGCATAACTTCGCTAGCGAAAGAGACACACGCTAGCGGTCATTCGCACTGTATCGCAAGGCGAATTTTCGCTCTGGCGAATGGACGTTACTCTGCAAATTCACTAAGATGTGGATTATACTGAACGTTACCTCTTTCGCCAGACTTTCTTTTGCCAGCTCAGGCGAAGTGCATTGGAGTGCATAGAACTTCCTCAATCTTTTGTTACTTACATCATAATTTTAGTGGAAAAAGTCCCAAAAAACCCTGGCGTCTTTTCCTTTTTTCAGCGTGATCGCCTGCAAAAGTCCTTAAAATTTTTTTGGGTAACCAGGTTCCCCCATACATTTTATAACATATGGAACATAAACTATACAGTGGGCTCCTGTGTAGAGCATTATAACAACTCTATTTTCTTTATTGAGGTTCCCTGGACTTGTGTAATATAATGTATTTGCTGCAACATATACGTCCATTCAACTTTATAATTTCCAACCATATGCAAATTAGCCTAATGGAAGTCCTCTAACAAAGCTGCGCTTAGCATAATTGACCGCTAGCGCATCTTCGCTTTGATTACCGAAGTAACGCTAGCGAAAACTTTCACCTGGTGAAGTGTTGCGATAGCTGCGAAGCCGTCGCTGGCAAATGTTTGCCGCTTAGTAAATTTACCCCTTTGTATGGACAAATGAACTGAAGAAATTGTTCTGTATGGGGTCAGTGATAATTGTATAAGCTTCTGTCATTCTAGATATGAACTAAATTGTGTGAAAGAAAATGTATACAGTGAAACCTCAATTTTACATCCCCTGATTATACAGTACATCTTTTTCTGTGGTCCCACCAATTTTTAATGCATTTTACATTATATTTTCCCAGATTTTACACCAAAATGTTGTCCTGATGTCTCCAAAAATAACTTCTGTGTTATTATTAGTGAAATAAACATTAATGCTGCAATGTTTAACCCACACAGTAAATATTGTATTTCAGAGTAAAACGGACTCCTGTGTCTATATCCTCTGAGTACTTGAAGAATAAATTTCACATTTTCCCAGATTTTCCACTATTTTCTTATGATCCCCTTAAAAATGTAAAATGGGGGTTCAACTGTATTGTTATCCTTTAATGATAAAGCGTTAATCTACACCACTGGCTATCTGCTCCAAATGGTGATGCTTCAGTATGATAGTTCTTTGCTATAAGGCTGTTTTAGTTCTGCCATTATCTGAGCAGCAATAGGCAAAAGTAACGGAAATATAGTTGTCATTTGCTGGATTAACCAAGCACTGCTCACATGAGCTAATTTATAATGCAGCACTATTTTACCCCTAATTATAGGGGTAGTATGATGGGGCCCAGAATGATAATAAACATACAAATTGTTTTAAGGGTGCACTGAACCCTCTTCAGTTGGGCAAATATATAAGATAAGCAAAATCCTATTAATAGGAAAGTGTCCTGGCTGTAGCACACAGTCCAGAGACAGACGGAACTCCGCACAAAAATGTCTACCTGCCTCTGCTCCTTGCAAGTTAGCCAGGGCACTTTCCATTAAATAATATTATGAGGGGATGACAAGAAAAGGGGGGGGGGGTTACTTTTGTTGAAGTAACATTTTCTGTAGGAAACGTAAAAAGTACAACATATCAACATTTAAACTCTGAACTTGTTTATATAAAGCAAAACCATCACTTGTCAGCAGTTTCACGTTTTCTTGCACAACACCCTGCTGCCGCCATTGTACAACTTTACCCCAGAAGCCTTGTGCAAATGACAGATATCTGCTGGTATATAGCACAGTGGGACAGTATGAGACATCCTGTACAAGTATATCACGCCTTTTCTTTTTGTTTATTATTGCCTCATTTTCCACTCTTATCTACATTGATGATCAGGTGGAGAAACAGATTGTGTTCAATTGCTTCTGTAACATTTCCAGATTGTAAGAATATTTAATTAACTTTTTTTTTAATAACACAACAATATTGTTAACATAAGCAGTAAATCTGGAACAAGCTTTCATGAGATAAATGATGTGATGGTTTAAATAAGAAGAGATTAAAGTCAACATATGCTGTGGAATATCCAAAATGTTTTCATATACTGAGGGTGGTGTGAGTTGTTTTACTTAAAAGGTCTGGTTTAGACTGAAAGTTACCAGTGTAAATACTTTTGTTCCTTGAGTTTTTTTTCTACTTGTTTACTGATGGAATGATAAGACACACATTCTCAAACTGCGCAGTAGGGTTAAGCAGGAGTCAAGTGTTTCGTGGCTAAAATACAAGGCAAGACTTTAATTTTCTCTTCAGGATACTCATGGAATTATTAAATTTATTAGTAACAAAGGTGAAGCCCTTAGTAAGTGATGAGGCATTAGCTTTGATGATTTTAGTGCAGTGAGAGTAAAGTGAATATTATATTGTGTCTGTAGGTCACTGTACTGAAACACACATTTACACTATAATTGGAGAATGAATTGTTCCGTGCCAATTCCAAGAACAGCTAAAATCAACTTGAAATGTTGCAGTTATCCAAATTGCTGTTTATCACCATTGAAAATATATTGGGTTTAGGTCTCCAAAATGCCCATTATCACCCTAATGACATGGGGTTAGTTGAGGTCTCTTCACTGGAGCTGACTGTCTTGGGTTACTCAAGATATATCTAGTCCCTCATTTTGGAAATCTCTGTTAAAGTGTGTTAAGATGCTGGTAGTGCTGAATATGGTACAAGCCATGTTGTATGTTGTACAATGATAAGTGGTCTGATTGACATTAGTTGAAGAGACAGGCATATTAGTAATGTCCTTTATGTCTTCAATATGGTACTGCATTGTAAATGCTTCTAAATCAACTTGCTGTTTTGTTTTTGTTAAATTGCAGATCTGTTTTTATAACTGTGTCTCTTAGTCTGCTTTGTTAAAAAATATGCATTATTTTCTAGAAATTTTTTTTTTTACTTTCAGAGTATGTAGTACGTATTATCTATCTGTTATGACAAATGTTTGATCAATACAGTCCTCTCAGTAAGAACAATGCTGATCAAAACACCCAGTGCCTTATCATCCTCTTCCAATTCTGGTGAATGACAAATGTACCACTTAGTGGCATACTACTTTGTTTCACTTTGGAAAGCTGACTGGCGCCACTGGTTGGTGACACTACTCATGGGGACATGGCTATTGGTATAGAATTGTATTATGGTCACAGCTTTCACTAAATGTGCAGCCCATGTGTCAATGACTTAAGGGGGCCATACACAGAGACATCCGCTCATTTGGTCATGTTGCCAAATGAGCAGATCTCTCCCATAGGGTCCAACAATCGGATCATAATGAAAGGTTTACAAGCGGTTGGATCGTAGGACCTCATCAACAAATAGATTCGGTCCGCAATCTGATGGGATTTATACCCCTGCCCGATCGACATCTGGCAGACTCTTATTGATCGGGGAAGCCCGTCGGAGGGCCCCATAGACTCGGTCTGTCGGCTGCTTTTATTGGCCCGTGTATGGCCACCGGAAATGAGCGAATGCTTCTTTATGCATCAGATAAAGGGTAAATGCCAGTGGGACATGCAAATCCAGTGCAATACAATCATGCCTTCTGATTCAAAGAAAACTTTATCAAGCACAGGATAGAAATTACTTACATAACTATTCGTTTTTGTACTGGTCATTGCAGCAAACTGGTTAATAAAGTCAAAGTTTCTAAATCTGTAAAACAGATACAGGATAATAAAGAGCTTTATTGAAGTATTAATAAAAAAACTGGTGCATAAAGCCAAGGATCAGGAAACCTGACCAAGTGGTACATATGTTTATATTTATTTAATGAATCCACTGTAGAACACCATTGTTCATGAATCACTTCTGTGTCTTAAACAGTTTATTTCCTCTAATAGAAAATACCATATATGGGGTTCTTTATCTGTAATCTTATTGTAGGCTAAGGGGGTACTGTATGTGACATCATAAAGCACCTTCTCCCAAAAGTGTACTACTATGAATAACTCACCTACAATGTGGGAACAGCTGGTCAGCACTGCTTTAGAATAGCCCCTTTCAAAGATACACAGAGCCAATAGACTGTTTTGTCACTCAACTCAAGTGACCTGCTCCTAGGTACCTTTTTGTTCCAGCAGAACAGAACATAGCAAATATGCACAGTCAGGCTAATTTTGTGTGGGGTTAGAAGTTTAGAAGCATACACAAAAATACCACAGTCGTGGCATGTGAATATCTGCTTGGCACACTCTTTTTGTGTCTTAAAGAGCATTCAAAATGACTGACGTATAAGGTTAAAATGAGTCAGCATTTGTAATGTGAAAGTTAATAGGCCATATCCAAACCTTGAGCCAACCACTTGATTGAACCCCTGATCTCTGTTCTATCTATATTTAGTCCTTACTACTTCTCGTACTTGATCTTCTTGCCCTCACAGAACACAGAATATAAGTTCCTTTACTTTTTGACCATCAAACCTGCAGAGGTGAATGTTGCAGTTATATTACAGCAGGTCCCAGGACAGCTACTCCAGTACCTTCAATGTAAAGTCTGGATCCACTGCCAAGTCTTATATTACATAAACCTTCCCTTGAGCAATCTGACACATTGCTTTGGAATTAGCTTGCTCATATATATATATATTTTTTTTTTTTTTTAAAAGAAAGTGCTAGTCTAACTTTCTACTTAACAATGTTATTCTGTTTTAAGTATTTCTACCCCAAGCAGGCTTCAAAGATATTCAATGTAGTTTCAGGAGTTTTGGAGCCAATATAATGTATTGTTGCTACATTTCATGACATAGTTATAATAGTTGTGGTTTTCTTGCATAATCTTGGTATATTACAAATATTTTCTAAATATTTGCCTGTTTTACATACAGTAGGTTAGTGCTCTAGAACTTCAGCAAACAGAAACCTTATGTTTTTGTTTTTTTAACATGTTATACTTATTTGTTCAGGACCATATCTGCATCCATGAAAACATCTCTTATATATGGAAAAATTCTAAGGATACAGGCACAGAGACTGTCTCACCAGCAGGGGCCTTTAATCACATTGCCTTGAGTTTTCACAACTACAGGTGACACATGCAGGACTGGGGGTCCTATTGAAAATGGCAAATGTATCTGACAAATAGGGTTAAAACCCACATGTGTTCTTCCAGCATGTTATTGAATTTTTAAAGATATCCTCATCCCAAAAACTGTTTAATTTTTGCATAACAAAAGACAATATAATTCTTTGTAAATTTACAATAGTCACTAATTACAAATTTTCATTGGTTTTATAATTGCAGTTGAAGCTGTGTATGTCTTTCCCTTTGTTTTTTAAAGTAAAATTACACCCTGTTTTAATAGTTTTTTAATCAACTTTAGACAACTGGCTTGCACCTGTAACAGTCTATTTATTGATAACCCTGGGGGACACTGGTGTGGTCTAACTCTTCTTTAGAACATTGTACAATTTATAAATATATGTATATCCAGCTCTGCATCAGGTTAGGAAATATTGATATGGTTTATTATAAAAGAATAGAATGTGGAAGCAGTAGAATTGTTACTGCGCACTGTATGGTATTGATAAAGTGTTTGTATTTTCACTTTAGCTCCCAAGGCAGCTATGATTAACCTAGTGACACTAGCCAAAGGAGGACATTTTTATAGTCCTTGGTTATGGATTGTCTTTGTTTTCTGCATGGATAATCTAGTATTCCCAGCAGCCGGAAGGTCGCATTCTTTTCTATAGTAAAATAAAGTTAAAATTACTTATCTAGAGCATGGCCTTCCAACTGCTTGTATGATGTGTTGACAATTAAGTTCAAAAGAATACTTTATGGATATATACTTGAAAACCACTGACACGACTCATTGTTGGTAAATGAATGTTACCTGCAGCAAGTAAAACTGATAAAAATAACATTTTGCTAGATAATATCCAAGGGCAAAGAAATGTTTACCAAAGGCCTCAGTGCTTGTAAATTCATCCTATGGCACAAATGATATGCCCTAACCTTAGATGTCAAAGTAACTCTTTACTTAACTCAACAGGAGGAAGTCACCATAGCTTAGTCAGGAGATACATGTAATGAAGCTCAGAATGGAAAAGTAGGAATGGGGGGGATAGGAGCTGCAAGAATCCAAAACAAGAGGCATTACAGAAATATATGTATTTTGTAAAAAGAAAAGGAAACGCCAGCAGTAGCTATGAGTATGGTGGTAAATTCTTGTAATACGTTATTAAGCAGACACCTTCACTCCCTGTTTTTCGAGCCATATCTGCCAAAATCGTTTACTGGATATTTAACTAACTAGCCTTGGGTTTATATTTTATTTTTATTGACTCAATCATGCTGCAAGACTGACTTTAGAAACACCTGTAGCAAATGAATGTTGTTAGGTGAAGAGAGCAATTTATGCATTCTGGATTGCTTTCAATATGCTGGAGCCAGTCACCGATAGCTGGCTCATGTTCACTTAAAGGGGTGGTTCCAGCTTTGAAATGGGGGTCAATGACCCCAGCTAAAGATGAATGATCCGTAAGGCTACAAGTGTATCGTTATTGCTGCTTTTCATGACTCATCTTTCTATTCAGGCCCTCTACTATTCATATTCCAGTCTCTTATTCAAATCAATAAATGGTTGCTAGGGTAATTTGGACCCTAAAAACCATATTGCTGAAATTGCTAACTGGACAGCTGCTGAATAAAAAGCTAAATAACTCAAAAACTAAAAATGAAAACCAATTACAAATTATCTCAGAATATAACTCTCTACGTCATACTAAAAGTTAACTTAAAGGTGAACAACCCCTTTAACATTCCAGTTAGGGATGCACTGTATCCCATATTTTGGGATTCAGCCGAATTCCCACAAATTTCCACTTCCATGTTTGTGTGATGAGAAGTCACATGATTTTAAGGATTCAGATTTGGTTCAGCCAGGCACTTGGAATCGGCCGAATCCAAATCCTGCTGAAAAAGGCAGAACCCCAAACTGAATGCTGGATTAGGTGCATCACTTCTACCAGTATCACCTGATACAGCCAACTGTTCCTGCTGTTTGTCTAAGTCCCACAACAGAAGGGAATAGTTTGCAGCAGAAAACAAATAGGTCAGAAGTAAAAGTGGGTTTTGTTGCGCCTACTTTCTTCTTATTGTTGTAATAAGAAAAATCTATGGCTTTTGACTATATCTTGCAATTACCAGTGCAGAACAGTTACAAAGGAAGGCACGTTTATCAAGGGTCTAATTTCGAATTCATGTGAGTTTTTTGAAACTCCCATAAATTCAAAATTCTAATAGAAATTTATTAATAAAATTTATCCAACTAGGACTAATTAAAACGACCCAAAAAGTTGAATTGAATCTGCACAATGTGCACAGTGAGCATCTGACGAAGGTCCCCATGTTTTGACGTCATACACATGCACATAATGAATTGGGGCACTCGCTCATTATGCATGAGTGTGGGTGTCTTAGCGCTAGTGGGAGCAATTAAAAAAACAAACTACTGTTTCCCCCAACTGGAGTGTAGGCTCTATTAGCCTGCACGTTTGGTGGATTAAACTATTCTAGGGTAACAGGTGCCCTTTAAGAATTAAACATTATATATACACAAAGGCCTACTTCTCCTTTTTTGTGGGGATGAATGGTGAAGCTGAATTTAAACTTCTGATCATCAGATTAACTGTTGGTGCTTATTATCTTAGCTTATTTGAGCTGGGTGTGTGTAACCTTTAGCTCTGAACAAACTGCATGGCTAAACCAACATTAATCTATTAAACTAGATTTCTGTTTTGTTGTAATAAGTCATTTCATTGGTACAATATAGACTTCTGTAAGTGAATGAACTCTACTCTTCTGCATTTCTTTTGAGAAGGGAACAAGTACTTATAATTAAATCATGATATATGTTAGATATCATCCTATAAAACAATACAGTGTATTGCTTGTTCATGTTATTGTGAAACAAAGTGCACCATGAAAGCATACACAACCAATTAGAGCAATTCTGCACTGAATAATAATGGTTGTTTTCATCATTAATCTATGAAAATGTGTTTAGTTTCTAATATCAGAGTTTCAAAAGATATATACATAATATATAATAGATAATTCATGTATGTATATATATTTATACTGTATATATTATATTATATGCCCCCCTTGTTTTGGAAAGATGCTGACCTTGCTACCTTTTAATAACATTAGCATCAAGTGTACAAGTTATGTTGTTAATGTCCCTTGTATTTGTTTTATTTTCACTTTTCTCTGACAGGTTATATTTAGTTTCTATGCAACCTACCAAGTCTATCTTGCTGTGCTTGCCCAAATTCACCATGGAAATGGGAGTTTCAGGTTGTAGATTATAATAAATGTGCAAGACATATAGGGTCAGCTTTATTAAGGGTAGAGTTGTTTTTCCACGAGAAATTTTTTGAGAAGTTTTTCAGGTTACTTTTTGGTCCAAATTTTTTTCGGGTTAAAAAAAACCCTGTTTGTTTTTAAAAACTCAAATTTTTGAGATTTGTTATACCCCCCCTGGAAATAGCTTGAATCTGAAAATACACCATCTAAAACCTATCAAGGTCATGTAGTCAATGACAGACAGTGGCGGAACTACTGGGGGAGCAGGTGGTTCACGTGCCCACGTAGCCGGTAAGAAGATTGCTTCTGGAGGGGGGTGGGGGGCCCAGCGCCGGCTAATTACATTACTGATAGCAGACGTCCCTTGAACCATTTGAAGATGTTAATAGCCTTCATGATATTTTCTTTTTTTTTTCGGTGGGTTTTGCTCGAAAACTCGATCAATTCTATATGATGCCAGCAATTCGATCAATTCACCGATTCCAGTTTTTTTTCATTCAAGTTTTTTCTTAAATTATAATCCATTCGAGTTGTAAGTTCTTTCGAGTTCATGTGAGGTTTAAAAAAGCTCACATAACTCTAAAATTCGACCGTTAATAAATAATCTTCTTAAACTGTATTTTTTTGGAACACCAAGTTCCAGGAGATTTAAAGGTTATCTTCGTGGACACATTTCTTTTATCTGAAAAACAATTCTATTTCACAATTATGAATATGTAGCAGAGAGAGATATCCAGACTGTCAGGTTACAGATACAATGCAATGTCATCTGTAATTAAACTGTGACCGAGTAATGATGTGGTAATCCAATTTCAATTTAATTTATATATACTGTTATTACATATTATGTGTGCAATCTGAGCACTATAATTAATCTTTACTATTTTCCCATTAAAAAGGTCAGGATGTGCACAGAGCTTTGGACAACCCAATGGTGGACACAAGCATGTTGGAACAATATATCAGCAGTGATTTTGCTTTTGGACCCCTGTAAGAGATTATTATTATTACTTTCTATCTAGCATATTTTAAAAAAATATATACAGATTTTTCATCTCTTTACTTGATTGTTAGAATATATGTAACACCCGCTGGTCATTTATCTTCATTTGGCACAGCAGCTCTGTAGGTGTATGCCTGAATATAAATACATGAATGCTGGTGTGGACATACAGTTTTGTTACCAGATTAAAAACAAATATACAGCTAGGATTTGCCAATTAGCATAAGTGGGTTCGACAAGAAAATCATTTCCCAGTGGGTAAGCTTCATGTAAATGGGAATTTTTAGCAAAGATTCAGGGCTTCCTTCCCAGAATTCCTTCTGTTTGTCCTACTCCTTTCTTGTCTGACCAACTGTGTGACTTAGTAAAATCATAGGATTAGAGTCTTTGCTATCATATATAAAGGGTCTTTTCACCTTATACCCTCTACTGAAATGCAGTGTAGTGTGTTTTTACCTGCATCATAAATTGGGTGAAAAAATATTGATGAGGAACCCAGTAACTAGTTCTGTCACTTTTTCAAAAAGACATTTCAAAAGGAAATAATTTACTAATATTTCCATGTCAATGGTCACAGCTATGTGACAAGAAATCAACGTTTATTTCTTCAACCCAGGTTACCCGATTCGCCACCTGATTCTGGATCAGAACCATGTTCACCGCCACAAATCAATGGTAAGTACATAATGTTGCACAGTATTCACCACTAGCTCCTGGAGAGCATAGGTTGGACCAGTTGCGTGTGATAAAGTTTCCCTGAAACTGAATTTAAAAGTTAGGGAGCTGTGGTTGACATGAATGAAAGTGTGGCAGGAAGGCTAATTTCTAACTCACTGTTTTATGCTAAATAATCAAAGTGTCCATGCTACTTTTTTTAGAATAACTGTAGATTCTTCACAATCTATTACTTAAATATAGTAGTATTGTAAAATAGAATTATATGTATTACATTACACAGCATTCTAAGTTAATCATTTGCAGCATGAGCAGCTACCTTATGCTTTGTGGCCCTATCTAGTATAGTGAGCTCAAGTTAGGCTTGGCCATTTGCTGATTGCAGGAAAGGCATGCTCCAACATCATAACTGAGCTGTCAGGGAAGGGTCACATTGATTGACTGAACCAAGTATAAATGTACAGTCATTAGTCGTGTGTCTAGCATAGCACTGGTCAAGGGTCTGAAATATATACTAATATTCTCTGAGCAACTAGTGTGTGCTGATTGGGAAGTGCTACCCCACAGCATTTCCTAGTATACTGTATCTCAGCTGATATTTGCCTATATGGCCGTTGCACGCTGCAACCATAGGAAAATTCACTTCATGTCTTTTTAATATCACACAATCTTTTCCTAAGATTCACAACAAATTGTCCAAATGTTGCTGAGTGGACCTGCATAACCCTGTTCATGGTCTGTTTAGTATAGCACTACAGAAGACCTTAGCTTCTGCTATATTATATTAGCAAAAGAAACAGACTTGGTTCCTCCCAAGATAGGAATTGTAAATCGTAGTAACCCCTACCTTGTAAATACTGATAATGTGGCACAATAATCAATACAATGGCAAAATACTATAAGAACATAAAAGTACATGTTCATTCAATTTCCAGTTGCACCAAAGTTTTTAAAGACACACTAGAGCACACACAATGTGATTTTTAAAATATATTATGTCACACACGTTGCCATTTACATGATTCATGTATTTACACTTGGGGGTAAAGCAATGACCATATTAAGAGTGTTGAGGACCTAAATAAGCTATTGATTCTGCACATTATTACATTTTCCTGCTTTTGTGCCTGAGGAAGGATGGAAGGTTTGAAGGTAAGCCAGCAAAATAAAGAGAAGAGACAGTCTGAACAACGAACATGTATTTTGATTATTACACTATACCATCAATAATTACTTATTTTCGGAAGGATGGACACAGGCCCCAAAACATTGTGCACATACCTTATTGCTGAAATATAACCTAGTGATGTCCCCTTGGAACTTGCAATTGGTGTGTTTGTCTTATGTGCTTCTTTATGGTGTTCTATGCAGTAGCCAGGATATCATTTAAACCAGTGAATGTGGTTGTTTCTATAAACTGTTTTGGATTTATTTATTCTCTGTCAGGTTTGATGCATTCATCTTGCTGGTCCAATGGATTTCAGCACACATCTTCCACACCTTCAGGATCCTGCAGATATATTGAAAGGTCCATAGACACCAGCCCTGGGAGCCACTCTCTTGGTCCTTCTCCAGACACCTGCATGAAAGTGAATAACCTTGAGACACATTGGAATGGCTCTGCTCTGCCAAATTGTACAGGCTACAACTATCCCTTTACTCAACAGCCCCTGTCCCAAACTATCAGGTAATGAAAAGCAATTGTCAATTCCTTTTTGTTTAACCTTAATTCCCATTGTAAAATGTTCAAGTTAGATCTACATTCTATTATCCCAGGAAGGTTGGTATTTATAGACCACAATTGCCACCTTAGTATATTTTATACATTCCATGAATTGGTTACTTCTGAAAATACTACAATTATTTCTTAAAGGCTGTGTTTTTGTGACTAATGCCATAAATGTATCCATATTTAAGACTAACCATGTGTAGCTTTAAATATCAATATTATCTATGATTTCTATAGTTTACAGCTCCAATATTATATGTATTTTTTCATTTTTAGTGGTGAGGTGTCACCAAATAAAAAAAGGAAACATTCTCATCTGGATGAAAAAGACAAGTGGTCACCGTGGAGCATGGACACTCAACAATGTAAAACACAACTCAGTTTATAATGTTACATAGTATAAACAAATTGCTATTATTGATATTAGGTGAAAGAACTGGAATACCTTGGGTAATTTTTAAAGTTTTTCAGGAGGTCAAGTGCAAGAGACCAGCAGTATTGTATGTGTGATCTCAGTGATTAGATGGAGAACTCTAGTTATAAGTTATATAATTTTCCTGAATGTATCTAAACAACAGTTTATCACTGACGACCAGTGCTTTTACTAGAAATTTCTAGGGGTCAATGTAAAATCCCTTTACGTTCCCTAGACCAGTGATCCCCAGCCAGTGGCACATGAGCAACATGTTGCTCACCAACCACTTGGATTTTGCTCTCAGTGGCCTTAAAGCAGGTGCTTATTTTTGAATTCCTGGCTTGAGGGCAAGTTTTAGTGGCATAAAACCAAAATGTATTGCCAAACAGAGCCTTCTATAGTCTGCCAGTTCACATAGGGGCTACTAAATAGCCAATCAGAGCCATGTTTTTGCATCCCCAAGCACTTTTTTCTTGGTTGTGTTGCTCGCCAACTCATTTTGCATTTAAAGGTGGCTCACAGGTTAAAAAAAAAAAGTCTTGGGACCCCTGCCCTAGATATTCAAGAAAATTATTCAGTTGTGTCAGCTGCATGATGGAGCCCCTGATATTCTATAACATGGTTACATACATGAGGTTGAGGAAGTACACAATTCCATCAACTTTGCAGAGGAAATGCTAAACTAGAAAAATAACCAAAATCTTGTGTTTATGAGCTATAGTGTTTCATTGAGCGTCACTATTGCCTTTTATTATTGTAGTTATTAATGCACACATTGATATCTACAGCTTGCTGGTTTCCAAGTTGCTAAAGGCAAACTGCAGAGGAGTTAGTTGAAATCTAATTTCATGGAATTGTACTTTCAGATCGAGTTTTGTATAAAAGCAGCAGCTCATATATAAATCCAAGCAATGATCATTAAATACTCTTGTATATTCCTGTATGCATAGCATGACGGTCAATTAGATTTTTGGGGTGAACACTAATATGCCATGCCAGGTATTCCTAGAACTATTTCAGAATGATTGATTGAGCAGTTTGTCCTCTATTTGTAAGTGGTCCCTGGCCCCATGTTGACCATTAAAGTTGAATGGTAAAAAAAAGTCCATACTGTCTCATCCACACCCAGTGGCATCTCGTCTAAACCCTTTTTTTTTTTTTTTTATCTTGCTACTCCTTATCTCCAGAATTCTATCCCTGAATTTCTCAGTAAGGAACACTCTCTGAACCACTTCAAAACAAACTCAGAGCCTACCTTTTGAAATGTTACAACACTACATTACCTTTCCTTAACTTAAGGGCCAATGTCCAAACCTTGGTGGACTTTGCGAACCTATTTTTTATTTTCTGTATGATATCCACCAGAGACTGTAAGCTCTATGTACGGCCTAAGATTTCTCTGCAGGTTACAGTGAGGTCCAGAATGGCTGAAACCAGACAGATCACTTGAGAGAAGGTGGTTATATTAGGATCTACAACATAGATATGGCTACTGTTCTGCCTTAAGATTTACAATATTTTACTATAAATTTACATACCGTATACAAATTACACTAGACTAACATGGTTCACGGCAAAGTATTTCATCAGTGATGTGAAAAACAAAGATTTTTTTTTATAGAATTATGTATAACAGTGGCCGAGCAATATAGTTACTTGCATGGTATGATTTTTTTACAGAATAGGTCACACTCACAGGCAATTATTTATGGACATACTGTTATCAGAATAAAACATTTTTAGTTAAAACAACAAGTAACATTATGTAGAATATGAAACATTTGCATCTGACACACACACACAGTCACAACCCCTTCCTAGTTTTATAAATGTATGCTCTGTGTATCCTATGGGCATCCTGTAGCTTAATCTTGGTAACTGTATAAATTATTTTTTTTAAAATTATAGTGTTTCTTCTCCCTGACAATTTGTGTATTGTAAAAAAAAATACATTCATTAATTTACATTCATTTATACATGGATCTCATTGCAGCACTTTCATCCAGTTGCATCATTGATGTGCATGGTTATGAAAGTGATGGGCAGACAGTCTCCTCAACAGACAAATGTTATCAGTCGCTGACATGGAAGCCATTCCAAACAGGAAACTGGTGCAACTTGTCCAACGTTACTACAGAAAAGCTGTAAGTATTGGGCTTCTTTGAAACTTTCTATAATACATCCATTCTAGAAACAAGGAACTGCATATCTGGCAGATACAGCATGCCTAATGGACACATAACAATGTGAATGTGTTGTGAATATATCAGAAGCTGGTTTCAGTTTCAGAGTAGACACCAATAACTAATTTCTGCTTATAAGGTCACTGCTATATTTCAGTGCAGCAGAAAGATTCCTGGGACAGGGACTCAATATGAATATGAGTTATTTATGTGTTCAATTTGTAGTTTATCTAGAAAGCAGCCAGCATTTAATTGCATTACACCAACAGGGTCAGTTTGCCACTTGCCTGTGGCCTTACTATATATAGGATGGGGTTATGATTTTCAAGACTAACACATTTCCATGCATCATCTTGTATATGGGTTCAGTCTACCACAATTGGTGATTTCTCTTACATTTATTTGCTAGTCTAAAGCTGTCCTCTTGGTCCCCTTTTTTTGTTGTAGCTGAGTTAATATTATAATGTGACTATTGCTTTGTTGAGATATTCTATAACAACCAGGACTAGCATGTCAGCGAGGGTATTCTATTATCCTACCTTGAAAGCCTCCTGTGCATATGTTCTATAGAAATACTGCAAAAAAAAAAGCAGCTGATGATAATAGCAAAATATCAGCATGAAAAAACTGAAGAAAATAATATGGGATTGGTATTCACTATTAAAAGGTATAGCTAAGTCAAACAACTACAGCACAAATAACTGAATAACTTGGCATTTTAGATGGGGCCATTATTTTTGTCACTTTATTCTGTGAACTAAATGTGTTCAGCCATGCTATGCAAAGCTTCACAGTATTCATTCTTCTGTCTTCTCACTATACTATACACTATATAAATATCATTCTGAGCACTCCTTTGTTTTGTAGAACATTTTATGAAGACCCTTTGTATTATAAGAATAACAGTCCCCAGTTTGACTAGTAAGAGAAAGCAATACTATGCCAGTGAAGCACCTACTGTTTATTCTGAAGCAACCGCAGCTAATTAAACAAGATGTTAGTTAGCAAATCAGGTCTTAAATGTATCTGCCTAAAGGAATTCTAAAGGTCCCCATAGACGCGACGATTCTTCTTGCCGAACGACCGATTTTAGGGAACCCCGACCAATCCTTCGAAATTATCGTGCGGTTAGTGGTATTCGAACGATCGTACATCTTGCGATTTTTCGTCCGACATCTGTCGGGAAATTGATCGGCCAGGTCAAAAAATCTTTGTCGGTCCCAGTGCAATCTCTCTATGTTTGCAGGGCCAAGCAGGCAGCTCCCCTTTGTTTTCCTGGTAAATTGGTCTTTTTAGTTGATGGTAGATTCGTACGATCGTACGATCGTTCTGAGAAGATCGTGGTCTCACGATCAGGATCTGATCTTTTAAAAATCTCAACATCTATGGCCAGCTTAACACTGTGTTCTCTTAATTATCCTGACCTATTTTATAGTGATACGTTACTTGTAAATGAACATACCAGGAAATACCAACTGTCAAAAGGATGTTCTGTATAGTGTGCTTTTCCTCCATTCAAGAATCTGTACAGATGACTTAAGTGATGCAAATCCATCTAGCGTACAAAAATGGGGACTTTATGGCAATCACAGGGAACACACAACCAAATTTAAGAGCTCTTATTGCAGTATTTACATACTCCATAGTTTGAGTGTAATATATATATATATTTATATATATATATATATAGACAGAAATGGGATATCAGTCTAAAAATTAATTTTACATGTTAAAAGGAACAGTAACACCAAAAATTAAAGTGTTTGCAAGTAATTAACATATAATATACTGTTAGCATGTACTAGTAAAAGCTGTGTGTTTGCTTCAGAAACACAACTATATTTTATATACAAGCTCCTGTGTAGCCATGGGGGCAGCCATTCAAGCTGGAAAAAAGGAGAAAAGGCACAGGTTACATAGCACATACCAGATAAGCGCTGTCCAATACAATGGGGTTCTATATGTTATCTGCTATATAACCTGTGCGTTGTTTCCAGATTGAATGGCTTTCCCCATGTCTACACAGCAGCTTGTTTATATAAACTATAGTAGTCTTTCTGAAGCAAACACATAGGGGCAGATTCACTAAATTCGAGTGAAGGATTCGAAGTAAAAAAACTTCGAATTTCGAAGTATTTTTTGGGCTACTTCGACCATCGAATGGGCTACTTCGACCTTCGACTACGACTACGACTTCGAATCGAAGGATTCGAACTAAAAATTGTTCGACTATTCGACCATTCGATAGTCGAAGTACTGTCTCTTTAAAAAAAACTTCAACCCCCTAGTTCAGCAGCTAAAAGCTACCGAACTCAATGTTAGCCTATGGGGAAGGTCCCCATAGGCTTTCCTAAGTTTTTTTGATCGAAGGATATTCCTTCGATCGTTGGATTAAAATCCTTCTAATCGTTCGATTCAAATGATTTAATCGTTCGATCGAAGGAATAATCCTTCGATCGTACGATCGCAGAATTTGCGCTAAATCCTTCGACTTCGATATTCGAAGTCGAAGGATTTCAATTCCTAGTCGAATATCGAGGGTTAATTAACCCTCGATATTCGACCCTTAATGAATCAGCCCCATAGCTTTTACTAGTGCAGAGCAACAGTACATTATATTTGTTTGGTGTTCCTGTTCCTTTAATGAAGAACTGTATATCTATGACTATATATAAGGTGGAAATGCTAACCTACATCTGTCTGTCCTTAGATGAATAAATGCTTGCTTGCTTGGGCATTGTCTCTGAGTTATGCTTATAGGGTAGCTATTTGCCATCCTCTGGCTTCAGAGGCTCAAGCTGTTAGCTAAATCCGAGCACTGTGATAGCAGTTTAAATATATTTTTTCCCTGTTATTTGTAAAGGTAATTGCATTATAAAGCAGTGTTTGGTCTGACTCTTAAAGTAAAGCAACAGGAGTCAGTTTTCCTTTAGGTGTTTTAATCAGCTGGCTTACGAACTTGATACAGGAGTCAGAGGCAGGAGTGCGGAAGATGTAAACAGATAGATATTGGTTGCAAAAGCAGTTTAATTTACAAATGGCTTTAAAACCATTGAACATTTAACCAACTGTTTTCAAAACCAGAGAACCTAGGAAAACACAACTAGGAACCTTCAAATAGTGGTCAGAATTGAATACACCAGCCCAACACAGGATTCCAATTTAGCAATGCTAACCACTGTACAACCATGTTGTCCTTTACAATATATTAACACCCTTAAAATATACTTTGTTAGGTCAAGAATTCTATATATAGTTATAAACCATATACTGGAAAAAAAATGAATATTGGTGAGCAACCTGCATTTCAGAGTCTGTCCTTTCTTTCAGTCCTGCAGTGGGATACCAAGTAATCACAGACAAAGGATTTAATTTTTCAACAGTAGATGATGCATATGTTTGCCAGAAGAAGAACCATTTCCAGGTCACAGTCCACATGAGAGTTCTCGGGAGCCCTAAATATGTCAAGACACAGCTGGGTCTCAGCGCAATTGAAAGCTTTAAGCTGAAAGTCTTTGGTGTTAAAGTAAGTATTCCTCTCTGCACGACTCTGCTGCCCATAATCAGCACCAAGACTTGTAATATATATAGTACATTTCTGATGACAGAGAGATAGAGAGAAAAAAAGAAACAAAACTTCATATTGCAATACATTGCATACCAAATGAAAATATTTGTTTTTAGTTTAATTTTCTTTCTGGAAATTGTTTAGAAGTGTTTCTTTGGTTAAAATGTTTTAACTATTCCTCCATTGTCTTTGATTGACAGTATCAATCCAGCACGTTGGAAAAGAATGGCAGTTGCTTTGAACTCTGCAAACAATCTGACAAAATTCTTCTTATTTAAATGTGATATGAATTTTGCCACCCCTAGAAACTTGTGGGCTGCTGCCACCCAAGGAGAGTTCCTGGCTGAACCAGATCTGAATCTGTAAAATCATGTGACTTTTTGTTATTTTATTTGCATATGCAAATTAGGTTCTGGATTCGGTTCGGCCAAATCTTTCATGAAGGATTTGGCTGTATCCAAAAACAGTAGATTTGGTGCATCCCACATTCTATCATATTGAGAAGTCTGCAGTCATTGCCATTTGTCTTGTGCTCTTTGGTTTCATAAAACAAATGGCTTCATGACCCTTGCCCATAGAATATATCTTTATGCCTGACTATATAGTGGTGTGACCTGAAAAATGTCAGTCCTAGGTTTACATGAATGTCCAATATGTTCCCCAACAATTCTATAATCTCCCAATTTGGGGAAAATTACAGCATGTAGGGAGGTGACATACTAACTCTTTAACAGCATCACTAAGGGGCATTTTATTAATTGGAGTAGAAGGTGACGCAGTAGTTCCTGTGCCATTTTAATGGATTGACATGCAAAAAACTGCTTATTTAGGGTCAGGGCACACACTTAGATTCAGGGAGATTAGTCGCACCCTGCCGACAAGTCTCCTCTTCTTCGGGGCGACTTATCTCCCCAAACTGCCTCCCGTCGGCTAGAATGTAGAATCGCTAGAGGGATGGCTCTCGGATCGCTTTGTCTTCCGAAGTCGCCCGAAATTTCCTCGTGGCTTTGTTCCCATTCACTACAACTGACTTTCTTAAAATTATTATTTAAGTTAAACTATTTGGTTGCTGGGGTCCAATTTACTGTATCAACCAGGCAGTGATGTAAATGAGAGACTGGAAGAATAAAATTGTGGCCTCAGAGAACAGATTTTTGGCTGCCAGAGTCAGTGACCTCTAACAACCAGATAGCATTTTACATTTGCTAGCTGTAAAAAGGGAAAAGATGAAAGCAAATAATTAAAAAACTATAAATGATTAATACCAAAAGAAGTTTCCAAAAAGAGGACATTCTATAATACCCCTTTAAAATATACATTTTTGTGTAAATTGTGGCCTAAATTTTATATATAGTTGTGCCAGTGCTTTTACATAGAGTATTTCACATTCTTCATGCAAAATAATGAGGCTCAGAGGTGCAAATACTCTATTTATTACAAAGCCTCTGCATTATTTTACATACAGAATCTTTATAAACATATTTATTTTCTGCCAAGTTTTCCATTTTATTTTGATGTAAAGTTAATTACTGTTCACCTATGCCCTCATTTAGCAGAAATATAGGACTATCATTCGGCACATGCTGAAGCTGCTATTGAATGTGCCTTACCTTAAATACAGGTAAGAGCATTTTTAAACACCCACCTGTTCATATGTATTCATGTGACGCACAGGGTGCTGGAGTATATGGTGCAGATATCCAGACATCATGAAATTGAAAGCTTTACCTTTTATTTTATGTTCCTTATTAGTTGTATTAGCTGAAGTTATTGCTTGTCTAAATTTTATCATAGAACTGCTGTTAATACACAACTGATATATGTTGTCTTTCATACATTTAGGTAGAAGCTACAAACCAGAAAATCACCATTGAACAGTCCCAATCGGATCGCAGCAAACGGCCCTTCAATCCTGTTTCGTAAGATACAGTTTCTTTTTCCAGATCATTCATACAAAGAGCACACTGAATTGGAACACCAAAAAGTGAAGAGGAGCTGCAGCACCTCTGCACTTACTCATCTGCCAATGTACTACATACTGGCCAACATGGTGCATTGGCAGATTCAATTCTCCTGCCCAGTTCCTAAACGTTATTCAAAGTACATACAAAACAAATTTGTTTTGTACAAAATTATTGGTAGGTGCATGACCAACGTAAAATTAATTTAAGTCTCAGGAGTGAGGCAGAATAAACTTATATGGGCGGATGTAATAAAAGTTGCAAAGAACAAAACAATTTGCACAAATAAGAATAAAAATAAGCATTTTGCAATGTAATACTCTTCCTTAAACGGTTATTGCATTGCAAATTTCAATTGCACATTGCTCACTTTTAAGAAGTGCTTGAAGGGACTTTTTCAGTAAGAAGTTTTATTACATTCACTGCACACTGGTGCAAACTATAACATTTGCAAACCTTCTTAACTGCCGGAAGTGGTCGCTAAACAGTTTCCTGGTTTGCAAAAGCTATATTAAATGCACGCAAAGGCAAATTTGTTTGCACAAAGGCATAACTTTTCGCATTGCGAATATTTTTTCCGTTACTGACTTTTATTACATTCCCCCAATAGTGTTATTTTCAGAATCAGTTGGAGGTTATAGAAAATACACTGGCTGATCAATACCAAGATTATATTCAGCAATAGTGATGCATGGGCATTAATTCACAAGTAAGCACTACAGTGAGACTCTATAAACATGTCATGTGTTTTACACCACTTTCTATACTGCTATTTAGGAGTAAACCATTTTACACAGCTTTATAAATATGCTAGAAACTGAAAGTAAAGACACTTAAGCTGCTTGGTTTGACGGCCTTGCCTTGTTAGCCTGTTAGTCTATGGATGGTGTGGCGTAACTACCATACAGCAAACCTACAACTCCAGTGGGGTGTGCAGGGGTCAGGGGGAGCGGGTGATCACAAGGTCTGCTGTATGGTTTCTCCTACTCATCCCCATCTGGCACTTTATCCTGCCTGAAATGAGTGAGCCTGAATCATTTACAGTACACCACTGTATGGGTAAAAGACAATAAACTTGCCAAAATGTAAGCATTGATGTCTACTCGGAACACATAACAATCACCACTCACTACTGATGACATTTTTTGTGGCATCGACCTTTAACACCCCTTTTTAATGTTTGGAATTTGTAAGATAAGTGAGAGGATGATACTGAGGGGCAGATTTCCTACATTTCCTGAAGGATCCCCTGTTCACATTTTTAATTGCACTTTCTTGATAGTAAGGAAAATACTTAAAACCGTATAGTTCAAACTGTTATGTGTGCCATGTGCCTTACAAGAGGGACTCCTGATACTTCTAGGGCTATATGTACTCAACATACATGGGGGCATTCTGGGAGTTCTTATTTGTGGATGTTTCTTAGTATTTATTTGGATTTCTTTGATGAAATAACATATTGCTGTTTTGCTGTTCAAAAAACAGTGGTAATACAATTTTTTTGTAGTGAATTACATTGTTCTCTTTTGCAGGATAAATTTACCATCAGACCAGATCACCAAAGTAACATTAGGAAGGTTACATTTCAGTGAAACCACTGCTAATAACATGCGGAAAAAGGGAAAACCGAACCCTGACCAACGGTATAGTGATATTATAGTGCACTAATTATTTAATGTGTTGGGCTAAGCTAACTAAAATCAAAATCTTTTGTATTTTTTGGGAATCCATGAACATAATGGCAGATCCTGTTGCTGTGTGACTGTTACTCTGATTAAATCGCTAGATAGATAGACAGTAATCCAGTTTAATATTTTGCAGCATTGTTGGATGAGAATCCATGCAGTTTAAATGCAATAAACATTTCGTTTGATTATCAACTGACCAGATTGCACAATGAACTCAGTGTGTGTGTGTGTGACCATTTTTTACATATCTTCCAATCAGCAGATGATCTGGTAATTCTAGACAAACAGCTATTTAGCTATTATTAATTTAAACTAATAGTGTTAAAATATTTTCCTAAATCAAAGTACTTGGAAATAATAAAATGGTCACTTACCTAAGGCTTCAATATGAACAATACAGATAAGATGTCCCCATACACAGTTCAGTGGTTACCATTACATCTCTTGGATGCTAAGGAGCTGGATGTTTCCCAGATAAGGATTATGAGGATATCCTGTCATTTTCTGCTCTGTCTGTCCCATAGGTACTTCATGCTGGTAGTTGCTCTGTACGCTGTTTGTCGAGAGGAGTCACATTTAGTAGTTGCCCATGTCTCAGAAAGAATCATTGTAAGGGTAAGTATTGGCATCATATACGTTGACTGGAAAATGTCCACCAGTTTTCATCTGTTTTGCTAGGAGGCAAGTCTTTTCCATAGGTCAAAACTTGGAATGTATTAAATCCATACATTTCGGATTGAGCTTAATCCTGAATACTCTGCAAATGGAAGTTCTGTTAGCTGTAACCTATGCCCTGGGGAGGAATATGTTCCCGTCCGCTCAAGGGTAAAGTGATTGTTCCGTCCCACAGTTTATTTATGGGGAGCAAGCATATGGTTCTTCCTCTTTTGGAACCTTAGTGAAGTTGAGTAAAGAGATCCCATGAATGAAGTATAGACAGTGTATAGCAGATACTGTAATAGCACCCTCTTAGAAGTGGTAAGATAGACAGCAACAAAAGAACAGTCTGTGCTCCTTAAAGGAGATCTAGCATCAAAGGAGATCTAGGGAACTGTCTAGCATTCCCAGTACCCAGACGGTACTCACCAAGTGTATGGATTCAAGTTGGTACAGTCCTGAGTGACGCATCCTGATTGACACATTTTAAATGATGTGTAAGGTAGGAGCTTTTTAGGGGATGCCCAGGGCATCCCTTAGGTCTATGGGCCGCAAACATAAATGGGCCTATGTTGCTGCATACATAAATGGAAGCCAATCTCAAGTTAAAAGCAAATAGCAGACACAGCATTGTAAATGAGCCCTGTTTTTTTCCCAATAGCCTATCAAAAATGTGACATTGAAGAAGATAGAAAACTACCACTTCAGAAGACTATCACTATCAGCAAAATTGTTTTATATGTGTCTCATATTTATAAATTAATGTAGTGTAGCAAAACAGCAGTTTCCATTTTGTCTAAATCATCATTTCTGTGGCTGCGTGGTGAAGATTTCTTCCTTGTAAATATGATTTGTTTCTACCGTCATCTTGTCAAATTGCAAAATTCCAGGCACGTTTATAACAGAGTTCAAAAGGGGCTGTAAAACTCAGTAATAAACGATCACTGAATTGTTTCCTTAAGCACTATTTTTTTTAAAGTTTGCCTTACAGCTGAAGTAATTTGATTCTACATATATTCCCTCCCATAACAACTGCTAAATATTACAATCCGCTGTATTCATTCTGTGGCACTCCTACTGCACTATAGTAGGTACAAGGTAATTGGTAGAGCAGTCAAAGGCTTTGTTGAGGAGAGCTAAAGGGTTTGTACCCAAGTCATGAATTGCTTGAAAGGAAATCAAGTAGTGAAATTAGCTTGGGGCAGAGAGAATGTAATGGAGCATCACTGTGTGGGGCTTGTACTCTGGGGATGAGAAATCCATGTGAATACAACTGTTGACTTTATGGGGGTGATTAATAAATGCTCAGATTAAAATTTGTCATAATTTGAGTTTTTTAATTTACTTATTCAAATTAGATTTTTAAAAACTCAAATTTGAAAGATTTATGAATTACACAAATTAAAAAATGTGCCATCTAATAATATCCGAGTTCACATAGAAGTCAATGGGAGTTGTCCAAGGCAAAACTGAAGCATTTTTTTTTTTAAAGTTATTTGAGCTTGTATACTTTCAAGGTATTTCAGTTTGTTTCACAATTGTATTCAATCAAGTTTTTTTATATTCTGATTTTAATAAATAAGGAAGCATTTCAGGTTTTATTTAAAATGGGAGTTTATCCGCAAAAGACAATATTTTGACAAATTGGCCATACCTGTATCTGTAAAAATTAATAAAAGCTGTGATATCTGTTTATTATGGCATTAAACAGTGGCAATATTTCTTGGGGTATTTGCCACCCCTTGTCAGGTTGTGAATGTGTTAAACAAAGAAGTGTTGAGAGTGCTTCTCCTAAACTATTTCTCCTTGTATGTTATGTTATAGTGCAGTGATCCCCAACCAGTAGCTCGTGAGCAACATGTTGTTCTCCAACCCCTTGGATGTTGCTCCCACTGGCCTCAAAGCAGGTGCTTATTTTTGAATTCCAGGCTTGGAGACAAGTTTTGGCTGCTTAAAAACCAGGTGTAATGCCAAACAGAGCCTCAATGTAGGTTGACAATCCACAAAGGGGCTACCAAATGGCCAATCACAGCACTTATTTGGCACCCCAAGAACATTTTTCATGCATGTGTTGCTCCTCAACTCCTTTTACTTCTGAATGTTGCTCATGGGTTCTAAAGGTTGGGGATCCCTGTTATAGTGTAACATAACATTTATTAATGTTATTGCTTAAGGTAAATTTCAAAACCATTAGAGAACCAAATGTGTTGCATTACAGAGATAGAGACCTTTAAAACAGAAATAAATCGCCATTGTAGAAAAATGAGGCTGTGCCGAGCAGACAGTTTCCCTGAAGGGTTCTTACGCTCCCTGTAATTGTATCTCTGACATTCATATTTTGTAGGCGTCCAACCCTGGGCAATTTGAGAATGATAATGATGTCCTGTGGCAGCGCGGGCATGTCCCAGAGACAGTCGTCTCTCATGGGCGAGTTGGAATTAACACTGACACACCAGACGAAGCACTGGTTGTATGTGGCAATATGAAAGTGATGGGGACGGTCATGCATCCTTCTGACAGTCGAGCAAAGAGGAATATCCAGGAGGTGAGCTCAAGGACATGCTGCTTCACTTCTATTTACAATACAAACAAGTGCAACACAAGTGTCACATTTAATGTTACTTCTGGACAACAGTTCAAAACATTGACCTTTAAGGGGACAAATTAGAATCTGTTCTTAGTAGGTTGCGATTCCACTTAAGAAATGTATATATTCAACATCAACATTTACATTATTTAACATACAACAGGGGTTATTTACTAAACTCCGAATGCAAAAATCACAAAAAATTCGTGATTTTTTTTTTATAAAATAAGACTTTCAAAAAAATCACAAATTTTATTAAACCCCGAGGATGGAAAAGTCAGAATCTGAAAATCAGGCATCTCAGAACTGTCGAGGTTGCATATAAGTCAATTGGAGACGTCCCAATGGTTTTTTTGACGTGCACTGTGTTTCGTGCAATACCCCGAAGTTTTCGGGGGGAAAATCCAGAAAGAATCGTGAAAATCATGAAAAGTCTATGAAAAAATCATGAAAATCAGATTTTTTCCCGCAAAGCAAATTCTCAGGAAAATGTAATAATAAATAAGCGCAAAAAACCCAAGCGGATTTGATAGGAGTTTGTAGCAGAAAATATTGAGATGAATTCGGACTTCGATTAAAAACCCCCTCTACGTGTTCAGGAGCAGGTTCAAGTTTTTTTTTTCTAAGCAGAAAATGTTCACTCTGCAACCAGTGTTTGAAAACAAATGTGACTATTGTAATTGCATTTAGCATGGCATCAGCTAGCCTTTGATATCACTGCAACTACACAAGTGAAATGCTTAAAGTTTTGTACTTCTTTCAGCACTAAGCTGCATATACCTGTATATATACATAAACTGCTGAATTAAAATGATGGCAGCTAAAGAAAGCAGTCAGGGTTTATATATAAATGAAATGCGCATTAGTACATTGAGTACCACATCCTCAGCTAGTATATCTGAACAGCAAACCCCCAGCATGACCCCCTCCCTCCTCAATATGCCAAGCTAGCCAATTGTAACTGCTTCAACTTTTATTGAAGTTTTTGCATACTTTCATGCTCAGCAGCACACAACTTTCTTTCACTTTGGTGGTATGCATCAATGAATGCTCTTTCCACAGTAAAGTTATAGCTGGTGTTTCTCATATAGTCAGCTAATATCACAGGAGTATATCAAAGCTTCTATTTACATACAAATGAGTGAGTCATGAGACTATATCTATAGCTGTTTACTACTCGTTATTTAGGCTGACACTCTGGAGCAGCTGAGAAGAATCGCCCAGATGAGGCTAGTTGAGTATGACTACAAGCCTGGATTTGCAAAAGCTATGGGAATAGATTCCACCCATGAAACAGGTAATACATGTATGTATATATATATGTATGTATATGTTTGTATAGTTAGAAACCACATTCCACAGAATGCAATCTAAACAAATCAGAGGTTACACCAGCAGTTTGTGTTTGAAACTGACAGGGGCCAGATTTATTGTCAATACATTCCCAACACAGCTTGAAGATTTAAAAAACAAAAGAATAAACTAGACGTATAAATCTAATTTGGAAGAGGGCAAGATGCAAAGTGCAAAAACAACTGCACCATATTTTTGGCAATTTGCCTCTTTAAAATGTGCTTGTTGAGCTTGGCTAGGCCATGCTTCCTAGGCAATTGGTTTTTCCTACAGAATTACATGAAACCTGGAAGCATAGAACTAGCTACCAGATTCTACAGACTATGGCACTTAAAAGGTTAAAAAAGTGTGTTTTTTTTGTCCTCGTATTGACCCCCTAACAAACTGTTGTTATCCAAAGTCTCTACTTACAAATGGGATGCTTACATTTTTTCTTTAGGTGTTATTGCACAGGAGGTGAAGAAGGTTTTGCCACAAGCCGTTAAAGAAGCTGGCAATGTTACATGTGAAGATGGAGAGACAATTGAAAATTTCTTGATGGTTGATAAGGTGATACTATTTTCTGTCAATAAATGGCCTTAAAATGATGTATATACAGTATACTATACAGTGTTCTACATTCAAGTTTAATGCATACTAAGAAGCCACTGCACAGTACTGGTATGGCATAAAAAAACACATTCATGGTTTAAATATATTAATTCATATAAACTGTATTCTTATCTTGCTCTATATCAAGGGATCACATCTGTATGATAAGGCATGAAACTGCTATTAGGCAATATAGGACAAGCAGGTGTGTTTGCTGAATAACAAAATATTAGACATAATATAAGAAATAACATAATATAAGAACACACAATGGACACATTTAATTCTTGAATTTCTCTTCTAGGATCAAATTTTTATGGAGAATGTAGGCGCAGTAAAGCAGCTCTGCAAGCTTACCAATAACCTTGAGATGAGGATTGAGGAGTTAGAGCTGTGGAATCAGAAACTTGCCAAGCTCAAACGGATAAGTAGCCTAAAGTCAGCTACCAGTGAAAAACCTCAGGCCAAGTCACCTTCAAGATCTCCATCACGGTTAGAGGATGCTTATATTTAAACCTGTTGTATAGCCACTAAATCAATATGGCTTCCACAATCAGTTTTCATTCTAGGACCCAAAACTTAATTTACACTTCTTGCTTTTATTGTTTTATTTGTACGTATAATAAAAGATTCCATCAAGTAAATTATTCTTGATATTTCTTAGCAGGGAACTACAGCAGAGGTCATGGTTATAAGGCATTTGTTTTATTAATGTCTGGATTAATGTTAAGTGCCATTGCCATATGACAAAGTAAATTACAGATACTAGATTTTACATGGTACCAGGGTGAAAAATATCCCAAATCTTTTATTTCATGTTTTTTTTTTCTTGCAGGGGCCTTAGTAGAATAAGTCACGTTCCACTTCAAAGGAAGCCAGTTCCAGTTAAAGTTAAAAAGGTTAGTGCAAGGGTAATAGCCGCAGATGGCTATAGGTTGAGTCTGAAATATGTTGGCAAGAGCTTTCATTTATAACAAAAGCTACTGTGAACAATATCTGTCAAAATTATCCATCCCTTTTTTAAATGAAATAACTGCAAGTAGGAAGAGATTCCTCAACAAGCAACTGGGCCAGACTGGAGATTGCAAGCTACTTCTTATCTGATACAGACCATGGTTTGAATGTTGTACATGACTTGTTTCACCTAAACCACAAGGACACAAAGGAATGTTTCTCATTCAGAAGACACTTTCTATTTATGTTTTCTAATAGTTTTGAAAGGCATATGGGGTGTTGTGGTGAAACACAAGAGTAGGCTGTTGTCTATTTAAATGGTACAAATGTAGTACTTTAATTCTATTAGCTCTTTTGTCTTTCTCACCTTTCGTACTGGTTGTATGTCACTCTGTATGTTATATGTAGGTAATATACTGTATGTCATTTCTTTGTATAAACACGTTCATTTTACAGCTATGTTGGCGCTCTAAAAATACATATTAATGGTTAGCATAATAATAATAAATGGCTTTACTTGTTCAAATATAATAGCACCAACAACTTGTGGGTTTGATTTATAAGTATCCAGCAGGATGTGCCCTTAAGTATTTGTGCTCCAGAATGCATAAATGCAACCTGCAGGAATTTCAGATGATCAAATGATATTGCCAGCTATTTATTGATATAGCCTTACCTTGTGTTTATTCTATTTTAGAACATTTAGCGAAATGGCCCATGGGCCTAAAACTTTGGTGCTGAAGAACCCAGAACAGACCACTTTTGATTACAAAGTGCTTGTGTTAACACAATAATAGTCTATGGGGAAAGATTTGGGCACTTGAATATCAAATTTTTGGGATGCTTAAAAGAGCAGTGCTTAAAGTGTTTGCCATGTGTGCAATTTACCCATAGTTTTTTGTCATTTATAGTGCAATTACATGTTGGTATATATCTTTCTAGGTCTCAAGTAAACAAGAACAATGCTCAAAAAGGATATTCCATACTTTAGTGATTTCCCTCACCACTCTTATGGCACTTTGGTGAGTAATTATTCCTCTATATTGGTTTTTAAGCATATGTATTTGGCAGGGAGTAGGCAGGGAAATATCATACATACTCTTGGTTAGGCCTTTTGATGATAATTAAGGTTTCCATGCATCCTCCGTTGTGTACGTTCAAATACTCGGTGCCTATAAGTAGGCCAAACAACCTATTTCAAATGTATTCAGTTCAACAAGTGCACTTAGCAACTGATATCTGTTATATTATTTAGAAAGGACACAGGATCTGGCATACACATAATCATAACAATGAAATAAAAATATACTTCATGATTTAGTCACATTAATTAGTTATTAGTGTATATTTGTAATCTAGATGCAATTATTGCTTTTCAGTGCTTTGACCATTTCTACGCTATATATTCTCTATGTACAAGATGAAGCCATTGAACGAGAACCATCAACATCGTAAGTTTTATATAAGCATGTCGATATATATAGTCAGGGCCGCCATCAGGGGGGGAAAGGGGGGACAAGTGTCCCGGGCATGAAAGGGGGCCCGCCCGGCAGTGCTGCAGTTTTGAAAAGAGCTGCCAAAGCCGTGCGGGCAGCCGAAATGCGGAAGTGCCAAGAACAGCCGAAGGACCCGAAGCCACGAAAACAGCTGAAGCCGAACTCCTGAAGCAGCGAAAAGACCCGAAGTCACGAAAGGAGGCGAAGTTGAAGTGCTGAAGCCAAGAGTTCAATTCTACTAAACACCAATGTGGGTTTTTTGTTTTTTTTAATTCCCTGGCCACCAATGTATTATTTTAATATTCTATAGGCCCCTGCCCCCATTGTTTTTTTTGTTTTTTTTTTTTCTAAATCTAACTTGTAAGGGGGGGCCTGCCACCAATGTTATGTTTTTTAAAAAAAATTTTTTGAGGCCCCAATTTTTTTTAACTTGTAAGGGGGGCCTAACCATCAATAGCTTTTTATAACTTGTGTGTGGGGGGTTACCTTTTTTTGCTCTGATGTCTGTGTGGTCTTTGGGCGGGATGGAGTGGGGCTTGGGTGGAGTGGACAGGATCTGGGGTGGGGTTTGGGCACTAGTGTGGGCGGGGCCCAGGGGGCCCCAAAAATTTTGTTGTACGGGGCCCTGTGATTTCTAATAACGGCCCTGTATATAGTTTTGCATTGCTGGAGTGATTGGAAGATGGAAGTAAATCAATATGCTTCCAAAATATACTAAAATAATGGATCAAATAAATCCCTTGTCTTTCGATGTGGTCCTACACAAATTATAGTTGGACTGTTCTGTTCTAACCACTTGAGGTGCTCATAATCCATGTAAAAAATATTCTAAATTGAAATAGTCTTATGTCATGTTTTTCTGTCCCCTTTATACATACAATGTCCCTTTTCCCCCGCAGAAATAATGTTACAGGTGTTGCCAGCACATCGGTCACATCTCTTCACACGACTATTCATGGTAAGAAAATCATTTCCAACTTAAAAGCACTGTTAAATGTAAGTAAAGTTGCAATTATCTAATTAAACTGAGCATTTTGTATAAACCTGAATAAAAAACTTTAAAAATGTCAAGGCTTCACTTACTATTAAGATCCCCAGCACTTTTAAAACAACATTTACTTTTAGTAAAAAAATATTTTGCTATATACAAATTTCAGTTGCGAATTTAGTGTCAACAAAAGCACTACCATCAAAACTGCAGGTTTAAATATGCATTACGAATAAAGGTGCATCTTATTGTGCATACTGCACCTGAACGTTCATTTCACAGATCATATGCCAAACTATTAATCGGATAAAATATTTATTCTCTATTACAGGGTTAAGTGAAAGTACATTTACCTTAGCAAAAACAACCCAACCTGCAGGAGGCGGTGGAAGTGAAATCAGTTTTTGTGATATTTTGCCATGTGAGGAAGAACATTGCTGTTCAATTCAACAACCAACATTAAGAAATATATTTTATGAAGAAACAAAGACTTTTAAAAAAAGTAAGTACAAATAACTCAGAAATAGCCTTTACAATGGCTTGTTGAAGTATAATGATAATACTCTAGGATTTGCCCAATCAAACAGGTTTCATATCATTTCATGAAAGTTATAAAATACAATATGAAGTGATCCTGTACAAAAATTGGTTTTCACAGGCCAATGAAATGTCCACCATTGTCTGGATTTCAACAGACAACAATATTCTTGGACCTGGATAATATCCACTTTTATTTTATTTTCCTCCCTTTAAAAGAATGTTTATTAACTGTTCGTATATTGCAGGCGGACCTATATTACTTTTTTGATTTGTCTTCATTGTTTACTTTGTATGTCTGTTTCCAGCCTGCAACTCAAGCTGTTTTGCTGTCAGGGTATGGACCCCATCAACAAGAAACAAATTGCCATTGGAGGGCTCAGATTTTAGTTTTAAGGTCCTCTCATATTGATCTTCCATTATGACGTCCAAACTATTTGCTAGCTGCTAGAAATAATTAAAGGGGTGGGGGTCAGACCCTCTCTTCTTCACATTCCTGTCTCTTCTTCAAATCAATTCATGGTTGCTAGGGTAATTTGGACCCTAGCAACCAAATGGCTGAAATGGCAAGCTGGAAACTGCTGAATAAAAAGTTAAATAACTCAAAACCCCCAAATAATATTAAATGAAAACCAATTGCAAAATATCACTCTCTACATCATACCAAAAGTCAATTTAAAGGTGAACAGCCCCTTTAAGCGACTATGATAGAGTCCTGATATTAATTAAATGGCTAAGATAGAGTCCTTCATCAGGTTGGACATCTGTGGAAAACCTCCTACATCTGTCTGGATTTAGATGGAAAACCTCTTTCTCCCAACTGTGAGGGCAGTCCATGGGCACCCTGTAGATTAAGTCCGAGCTTGTCTCTTTATTGGCAAATCTGCTCTGATGTGACATCACTCATGTGGAACATGCCAGGGAGAGTTCGGCCTGTTCGTATAGCCTGGCAAAAATGCCATAGCATGGGTCAGCAGGTTCAGGGCAGATCACTGGTTAGCGGATCCAGGTGGGGGCGGGTCTTCAAAATAATTTCAATATTTTTAGGGATGCACCAAATTCAGGATTTGGTTTGAATCCAAGTGCCTGGCAGAATTGAATCTGAATCCTTAAAATAACTTAACTTTTCATCGTACAAACAATGAAAGGATTTCGAGATTCAACCAAATCCCAAAATAGTGGATTTGGTGCATCTCTAAATGTTTTGAAGACCACACACATTTGCAAAGTGTCTTAGAATAGTGACATCTACGTGATGCTAAAAGAGAATTTTAAGGTTAACTACACCTTAAAGGGGATCTAAACCAAAAGTAATGAACTGGTGTAAACTTAGGGCATATTTGTTTCTTTTCCTTAATTTTTTACATTAATGATTTTACTTTACTAAATAACAATTATTCCTCTCTAGGGAGTCTCAAAAGAAACATGAGCAAGACGAGATGGCCAGATAAACCTCCATTTTCAAGCGATTGTAAGTAAACGAAATGTTAAACATTATGTGCATAAGTATTAGAACCAAGAGGACAGACATGGAATACTGTGCAAAATGCCAAGACAGAAACGTAGAAAGTGCGACTGTATTTCTATGCAGAGAATTCTGAACAGAAAAATTACAATAAAGAACTCCTTGCAAAATACCTTTATCCAATGCACTTGGTGTAACCTGCGTTATTATTAAACTTTATGTTGTGTTTGGTGCGGTTTGTTTGTATGAGCTTATTCATGATTTAGATTCAATAGCACCATGTGACATTCTTATAAATCTGTTCTTTGTTTTGAAGGGTTTATAGTGGTTTATAGCTGCTTTATATCACTGTTTCCTATACTCTTATATTATTCCATTGCTGTTCCAGGGATTGATACATCGATCAGTTCTATACAGATTCTGGAGAATCAGCAAATAATAGACCGTCACTATTGCAGTAAAGGCTTGCATTGTGGGTAAGACATATGGCTCAGCTCGGTTTACTTAGAAATGAGAAGGTAACAGATTTATATGGTGTATATATATATATATATTATGGAATAATACATTTCAGAGCTGCTTATTCTATCACTGATTACTCAGCACATATTTTGGGAAAACATAAGTAGAAATCATAAGTTCTTACTAATACGTCACTCACGATGGTTAAGCTGACCATAGATGCAAAGATCCGATCGTACGAATCATCATACGATCGGACTTTCCCATCTCCCGACCCGCCACTAACCATTCAGATCAAAGTCTTACCAGTCAGATTAGTTAAAGAACAGATCAGCAATGTTCTGCCCCTGACAGCAATCGTACGATATCTATGTCCGACCAAAGCTAGTGACAGTCTCCCACTGAAAATCGTGCGATCGGCAATACACGCAGAGATATTATCGGCAGCCGACAGAAATTTTCTAACCTGTCCGATCGACCAAACGACCGATCTCCGCCGGTAGAAAAATGTCGGGACTCTCCACACACGGTTCAGATCTTTGCGTCTATGGCCAGCTTTAGTCTGTCATCTCTTACAACACTGAGAATAGAAAATACAAAAGTATTTTAAAATACAGCAGCTTTAATCTGACATACACAGGCAGATTAAAGCTGCCGATATTGGTCCTTTAGACCGTTTCGGCAGCTTATCTGCCCATGTGTGGGGCTCCCGACGGGTCCTCCTAATCTATATCAGGCCAAAAATCTACCAGATATTGGTCGGTCAAGTTTGATTTTTTGTGCGATCCAGGACCGCATCGGCTAGTTGATGCGGTCCTGCGACCCGTCGGAGGCCATTTGTAGTATTGTAATCCGATCGTTCGACCCCGGGGATTCATCCGATATCTCTCAGCCATTAGTGGGCATATCGAGTTCAGATCCACTCATTTGGCGACCTTGCCAAACGAGCGGATCTTATAGTGTATGGCCACCTTTACATTTATATGTAGATGAGAAGTAGGGATCACTACTGGGTAGAATTTTCCTTTAAAAGAAAATGAAACCCCGGAACAATGTAGGTCTCCCTAAAAACATATCACATGAAACAGTTCATATGTAAAACCCTTCTTCATCTAAATAAACCGTATACTTTTTTATAGTATGTGTCATTGGGTAATTCTAAATAGAAAATTGCCATTTTAAGTACTATGGTCTGCCCCTAGGATCGTACAATTCACGTTGCACACAAACAAACCAAGGGCACTCATACATATTAGGTTTCATGAGCCAATTAAGAGACAAAAGTTCTTTATTTTATTCCCACACTTCTTACTGTTATAGTTAGAGCTCAGTATTTCTGGTCAGGTGATCTATGATGGACCATCACAAAATAATGGCTCAAGGTAAAAGATGTAAAAGGGCAATATTAACTGACATCTATCTTCCAGTCTAGTAAGATTCTTTTATAGGCCACTTAATGTGATATAAACTATCTCTTGGTCAAGTATTCATTTTGGAGGTATAGTTTTCCTTTAACACTTTGTATCTACATGCTAAACATTGGAGCATTCAAACATAGCCATTTTTGAATGCTGAGTAAAAATCAAATCAAGCACAAGAAAACAAAATAAAAATTCATATTTTTTTTACCCATTCAGAAATGGAAACTACAGCTATGTGATACCAGTCAGCAAGTACACACCAATTAACATGCGGATTACTCTGGAAATCAAGTAAGTATGAAACTGTATTATAGTTTGCATTCAATTAAGAAATTGCAAAAATGTAATAATTAAATATTTTTTACAAGTTTTGTATTAAATGCGTCCATTATAAATAGGCACATCTTCGTAAGTTAAGATAATTGTATTGTACTGATACTTTACAGGCTAAAGCAGTACATTTCCGCTGTGCAATGTAGTTTGGGTTCTGCAGAGGTGGAAGTATACATCTTTCACAGAACAAAACCTTGTTTCCATGTAGCAAAAAGCAACATAACCATGGCAGATATGGGGTGAAACTTCATGAGTTAAGGTGGCCATACACGGGCCGATAAAAGCTGCCGACAGACAGAGTCGGCAGGTTATTGGCCTATGTATGGGGCCCTCTGACAGGCTTCCCCGATTGATATCTGGCCGAAAGTCGGGCAAATGTAGATCGAACGGGACTAGAAATCCCCGTCGGATCGCGGCCGCATCCGTTCGTTGATGCGGTCCCATGATGATCCGACCACCCGTTACCCATTGTTAGGATCCGATCATTGGGCCCTAGGGCCCACGATCGGATCAGCCGATATTGGCCACCTCAAGATGGACATATCGGGGAGAGATCCGCTCGTTTGGCCACATCGCCAAACGAGCGGATCTCTCCGTGTATGGCCACCTTAGTCTGGTTTGGGTAGAGGCTTAGCCAAGAACGTCACAGTTTTCAATAAACTGATAAACTGAAAGATATAAAAGCAAACTGATATTAATCTTGAAATCAACTGTAGCCATACAAAGATATGACCATGCCTCTTCATCTAGCCTAGTAGTTTGTAGACATTTTTTGTTTCAAGCCTTTTTTGAGGGACAACATTTTGTGAAGGCCCCTATTTTATAATAAATGCAATTTACCCAAGGAGAATACTTTTCTACTGTTAAATGGTCTCATTAAATTTATTATGTGGTACCACTTCTGACTAGGAGTTTAGCTGCATTTTATTTGCCTTTTGGATCTGTATGTTGTTAATATGCTGTGTATAATGTAATATTTTTTTTTTTTTATTAATTAGCGGTGAATTTCACTCCTGTGGGTCAATCTTTCCAGCCTGTGAAAAAAAGTTTGCAGCATGATCCTTTCGTAGCTGAATAAAATTGGGTTTTTCATTTCCCATGGGGCAGTCTGTATTACAGCATGCAGTCTATGGTGTTACAAATTCCAAGCATTCCACTGAGCTACTTGTTTTATACTATAAAGTCTTTTACATTGCAGCACATGATGTAGTCACAGAATTAATCCCAGTATATACCAAAATCTGTCACTGCTCATTCCATTTTAACAGGTTTTAGCCTCAAAGTATAATTTTGGTAACAGAAACACATGTTATTTTCCTGTGAAACATGAGAGGGCCTTTAGCCAGGTACCTTTTTATGCAACTGCAAAAATAAAATGTGGGCTGGCCAATATACTTGTAATTATGGTGGCTAATAAATTGTATTTCTTATTGCTTGGCTGTTATAACTAAACACCAAGTTGCTACCCATGGAAGGTAGACACCCATTACAGTGAGAAGCATATAAATGGCCTTTGTTGCAAGAAGTAGACATGGTACACAGCAATGCGATGAACAAGGGCAGACTTATTGAAAAGCCCAATGCAGGTTCCAGACCGGGCTCTAGTTGCTGAGGCAAAGTAGATCAATTACACAGTAAACACTAGTTCCAATTATTCTCTCTCACACCCAGCATTCCTCCAGGACCCCTGTCATGTGGAAATGCATGAGCAGAGTGCCATTAGCCATTGAGGGGGCCTTGTCTCATAATTAAGCCTTCTCCCTACTCCTCTGGCATGTCCAACATACAGTACACAAGCTTCCTTTGAGCAGTCTCCCTACAACTCCCATAGGTTCCCTCTAACCTTCATCTGAACGCTCCAATTCCCTAGCTGGCTCACGTTTGCCCCAAAAGGGGACAACAGGCTGTCCTTGCTGACTAACCTCAGTATCTCTCACTCCTAGAGTGAGCTGACATCCCACTAATATCCACTTACTAGTCCTAAGGATCAGCCTCCACTTGGTCTGGCCACAATTGCCTTCAGTCCTGTCTACTTGGTGATGTCTGATATAGCATCTGTAGAAAGAATAATAGAGGCTCCCATGTTAACTCTCGTCCTGTTCCTAACATCCTTTGCAGCACTATATTACCATTACCTGATTTTTGCATGTCAGTATTTCTTTTTCAGAGTTTAAGGGGGGGGGGTCTGAACCATTTTTTTGGGATTTGGGTACAAATTTGTAAGACATAAAGCACATAACTCACATACACAGCCAATGGAAAACAATGGGAAAAATCTGAATCCCTGCCCCTAACAATGGAGCACCTTGAGCATGACATGCAGTCAAAGGGGTTGTTCTCCTTTAAATTAACGTTTAGTTAAGGTTTAGTGAACCAACCCTTTAAGGTGAGTCCAAAGGGATTTGCTGTCCATGTCCCACCCACATTCAGCCCCTTACATAAAACTTACATTGTGACAAACTGCCTAATAGCCAAAAAGCATACTACTTTGCATTTTGTCTCTCCAGTTTGTAAATTAGCCCTTTAACCTAAAAGCATAAGTACAAATGTGTATCTTGAAAAATGTTTAAAATGTTTTACCTGAAAGATATACTTTTCCTTTTGATTAAACAATCTGAAGGTTCTTAGCTATGTTTCTCCATACGAGCTTTGACTGTAAAGCCTTGTGAGTGTTTTAATACAGCCTAGATCCGGTCATGCCCTTCAGTGATGAACTAATGAAAATATAAACCCCATGAGTTCTCTTGAGTTCTGATAAAATATTTTTTTTCAAGAACGTAGTACAGAAGGCAGCTTTGAACAATATAAAAATGTTCCCAGCACTGGCATTATATAAATGGTAAAAAAAAAAAAAAAGTCTGCTAAAAAAGAACTTTTTGAAGTGACAACAAACTCTCTGTAGACTTGTCCTTTTTAAAAGTGTGTGTGTTTTATATACGCATGTAATCCTCAAAATTAAATGGCAAGTTCAGTTGTGGGGTTTCAGGGACTAGGGATGTAGCGAACGTCGGAAAAAAAGTTCGCGAACATATTCGTGAACTTGCGCAAAAATGCGAGCGGTTCGCGAACGGTTCGCGAACCCCATAGACTTCAATGGGAAGGCGAACTTTAACATCTAGAAAAGACATTTCTGGCCAGAAAAATGATTTTAAAGTTGTTTAAAGGGTGCAACGACCTGGACAGTGGCATGCCAGAGGGGGATCAAGGGCAAAAATGTATCTGAAAAATCTGCCTGTGTGTGCTTGGAAGAGATAGTGTAGGGGGAGAGCTGTTAGTGATTTCAGGGACAGATGATAGTAAGTTTGCTGGCTAGTAATCTGCTTGATACTGCTCTGTATTGGAGGGACAGAAGTCTGCAGGGATTTGAGGGACATTTTAGCTTAGGTAGCTTTGCTGGCTAGTAATCTACTGTTCTCTTAAACAACTGCCATACGTTGACCTTGTAGGCATTGTTTGCCCAGTTTTTTTGGACGCAGCCACTGAAGCACAGTTGCCAGAAAAAATATGCCATATAAATGCTGAAAATAGTCATTTTTCGCCATACGTTGACCTTGTAGACATTGTTTGCCCAGTTTTTTTGGACGCAGCCACTGAAGCACAGTTGCCAGAAAAAATATGCCATATAAATGCTGAAAATAGTAATTTTTCGCCATACGTTGACCTTGTAGACATTGTTTGCCCAGTTTTTTTGGTTGCAGCCACTGAAGCACAGTTGCCAGAAAAAATATGCCACATAAATGCTGAAAATAGTCATTTTTTGCCATATACGTTGAGTCAACGTATGGCAAAAAATGACTATTTTCAGCATTTATATGGCATATTTTTTCTGGCCTCTGTGCTTCAGTGGCTGTGGCCAAAAAAACTGGGCAAACAATGCCTACAAGGCCAACGTATACACTACTACAGCGGTGGATACGGATTACGTAAAATATATGAATGCTGCTTGAAAAAAGTGACTCCGGTGTTTTTTCTGGAGACGGTAATATTATGGATATTTAGACAGAATGGGAACAAGGTCACACAGCTCGATGGCGGGTTGAAGAAAACAGTGTGCAAATAATGCCTACAAGGCCAACGTATACACTACTACAGCGGTGGATACGGATTACGTAAAATATATTATGGCTGCTTGAAAAAAGTGACTCCGGTGTTTTTTCTGGAGACGGTAATATTATGGATATTTAGACAGAATGTGAACAAGGTCACACAGCTCGATGGCGGGTTGAAGAAAACAGTGTGCAAATAATGCCTACAAGGCCAACGTATACACTACTACAGCGGTGGATACGGATTACGTAAAATATATTATGGCTGCTTGAAAAAAGTGACTCCGGTGTTTTTTCTGGAGACGGTAATATTATGGATATTTAGACAGAATGTGAACAAGGTCACACAGCTCGATGGCGGGTTGAAGAAAACAGTGTGCAAATAATGCCTACAGGGCAAATAATGCCTAAAAGGTCAACTTATACACTACTACAGCGGTAGTAAAATAAAAAAAGTAAAATAAAAAAAAAATGAATATTAAAAAAAAAAAATTAAAGTTGGTGCTGCTGAACTACTAGGAGCAGCAGATTAGCACACCAGTCCCACTCCCCAACACTGCTAGACTAATAGCACTGGGCTCTTATAGTAGTAGTAGTAGTAGTAGTAGTAAAACAACAAAAAAATAAATAAAAGCAGTCCTTACAAGGACTACTGTTATTGCAGCAGTCAGCAGATGAGATCAGAAGCAGGACAGCTGCCCACTGCAGCTACATACAGAGCACTGCAGTAGAAGGTAGATTACTAGCCAGCAAAGCTACCTAAGCTTAAATGTCCCTCAAACCCCTGCAGACTTCTGTCCCTCCAATAACAGAGCAGTATCAAAACGATTACTAGCCAGCAAACTTTCAACTGTCCCTGAAATCACTAACAGGCAGCAGCTCTCTCCCTACACTATCTCTTCAGCACACACAGGCAGAGTGAAAAAACGCTGCAGGGCTTCGGTTTTTATAGGGAAGGGGAGTGGTCCAGGGGAGAGCTTCCTGATTGGCTGCCATGTACCTGCTGGTCTGGGGTGAGAGGGCAAAAAAAAGCGCCAACAATGGCGAACCCAAAATGGCGAACGTCGCGCGACGTTCGCGAACTTCCGGCGAGCGCGAACACCCGATGTTCGCGCGAACAAGTTCGCCGGCGAACAGTTCGCGACATCTCTATCAGGGACATCACGTTTATTCCTACTGCCTACTATATATGTCAAAATCATGTATGGGAGCCAGATTTCTACTTTCCTTAAATTTTATATGATGTGCATGAAGAGAAACAAAAGCAATATTATACTGCTAGCACCAAGGCTTGCTTATTTTGTACAATTCTACTGAATGTGAATGGGATACCTTTTGTGTTTTGCTTTTCTACAGCAGCTACTTGTAACTTTCCTCTTCTAAGTCCCATGCCTGTGTAGGTTTACAGAATATTTACACAAATTATGTGTATCTAATAAAAAACCTTGGCTATTGCCTAATAAATTAAGTTCATATGAGGGCAGTGAGAAACACACAACACTCCTGCTCTAGGAGTTGCAAATGTTTGGAGTAGTCAGAAAAACATATGCAAGTGCTGCAAATGCATTAACATGAAATATATCCATGTAGAAAAACTCTTCATGGGGTTAAAAATATATATTACAATTAAAAAAACAGAAAAACACTTTCACTTTTGATAGGATAGGACATGTGTCTGGCATTTAGAGGGCTGCATAACTACTGTTACATGGCATCCTAAATGTTTACAAATTATTGCTGGCTAATATAGTTCAATCACATCTGTAGTTGGTAGAAAAAATGGACAAATCATCCAAATAGCCATATACATATAGCTAAAGAATATTCTAAGGCCTAGACCACAGATTTTAGTTAAAGCATTAGGCTGATCGTACACATAAATTGTCTAAAATAATTCTAACACTGCTTAATTGGCACAGGATTACCCTATCCTGGTATGCATGGCCCTTTAGGAAACATAACCTAAAAGATATGACAACAATCTATATAAATCTAGAAATCTAATGCGGCCACCTCTACTAACCAAGGGGCACTTGGAGCAGTTCCATAGTAGACTTATTTAAACACACCCACATATATCTATGAGAACGAGAACTCTTTATTAGTTAAGGGGCGAATCTATGCCTTTCGCCAAAATATTTTGAAGCATGACAATTATTATGCGCCAATTTTTTTTTGACGGGGACGATTTTTGGCCGGCAAATTAATTGGCTTACGGTGAAATGCAGAAATTCGCAGCAAATTCGTGGCTGCCAAATATATTCACCCATCACTACTACTTATCTTTAATTTTTAAATATTTTTCTCAGATTTCAATATCAGTGTAAGTCCAGCACATGCAGACTTATTCATGCCACTTCCTACCCTTTTTTGGGTGTTCTGATGAATGCTCCCCCTCTCCCAGTAACATTGCATTTCTGCAGCAGTGGCCACTCTATTGACAACCTTTCAGTGGGCCAAGGCTGTTGGGATGCTCTAGGCCAGGGATCCCCAACCTTTAGAACCAGTGAGCAACATTCAGAAGAAGTAAAAGGAGTTGGGGAGCAACACATAGCATGAAAAATGTTCCTGGATGCCAAATTAAGGCTGTGATTGCCCATTTATATGCCATTCATCTATAAAGCCATTTTAAAATCATATTTACCTACCTTTTAGGTCTCTGGACCATCCACAGTTTCTCCTCCTTTTATATTTCTTATCTTTTCTCCAATCTTTTCTTGTCAAGTTGTCTTTGCATCTTTCTGTCTCTTTTCTTACCTTCCTCAGTCCCCATATCCCTGCTCCTCCATTCCCAGTGTGCTAGTTTCTACTTTATAACTATGCTATTCTCATTCCCAAATTGTTCACCATGTGCCACTTTCCCATTTCCTCTTTTTCCCATGTGCCTGGCCACTCTTTATCTTTATCTGCCTTTCTCATATCTATTATAATTTCTCAGTTCTGTCCTCTGTCTCCCACCCCCACATGCCATTCTCTGCTTGTTCTCCCATGTGCTTCTCATCCTTTCCCCTGCAGTTTATCTTGCATCAAATACCCCAATCTTTCATTTTCTAATGTCTGTCCTTCTTTACACCCCTCCCTATATACCACAGCACTGGACCACATATTTTCAACTTACTTTTGCCTCGATCAGGGTTACTACACTGAAATTACTAAGCAGAGTGCTCTCATCAGTCATTGGATGAGTGGTGGATATTGATCAGCTACGCAACCAATAAGGGAAGAGAGGGCACTGCACACTCTGGAAACTTAAAAAAAATTTCCCCATCTACTGCCATACACTTGTGGCAAAATCTGATGGCATAGCTTAGGGTAAGGGGGTTATCCCTTTGTTTTGTGATTGGCGCATGTGTACAAACCATATTGAACATGCACTTATCACTGAGGAGGTTGGTGGACAGTCAGAAGTATGGTGCCTATGGCAGCAATTGACAGAAATACAGTTGTGCTGCCATATACAGACAAAAAATGGCAGTGCCCACTGCTCTTGGTAGGCCTAATGATCACTCACATGCCGAAAGGGAAAGCCCCAGTTGAAAGGCAAATGGATGTACATTACTACCCCCCTGCAAAATGCTAACTACAAGGATGACTCTTTCTGTAACCTCTGCTGCTCAGTGGCATATTAATATTATGCTTAGAGCCTGCCACCATTCCAGTGTACCGGTTGGAAAGAGAACCCACTGTATGCTTTATTCAGTTATAAAACTAACTGTACGTGTCCTCTTATAATGTTAGTTCCAAATGATTTCATTAGACAACTTTGATGTTGCTCTGTTTATAAATAAACTGCTTTATGGTGATTTTATATTCTAACACTTTAAAAATATAACCTCAGGAAAAGTTTAAACATTTTACCATAATGTAATAACATTTGTTTGGGTATACTGTCTATTAGAATGATCTATCTAGAAGCCTCTGCAGAGGAAGAAAGAAACATATGTGTTTAATTTACTTGGCACACCGCAGTAGCTACTATTATACTGAATAAGCCTGGCAACCAATAAATCCCGTTAACAGGATTTTACACAGTTTCAGAACGAGGAAAGCAGAATGTGTGCTAAAATAATCTGTATATATATTTTTTTGTAGCTCACTAGTCTGCTTTGTCATTTATTTTTAACCCCAAAGCACAACGGAACCGTTAATTGTCTACCAATGTAAAATTACTCTTGGCAACATCTGTAATCGGGGCACACACACAAGGAAGAAAAGAGACGATTCTTCAGAGTCAACTCAGGTTAGTGAATTCTACCGTTCTTATTTTAAAAATAAAATAAAAGAATTAATAGGAAAATTGTCCTTATGTGAGTGTATGCAATGTATGCAGAATTGCCAATACATCCATAAAGGAGAAGGCATATGAAAAAGGTGGTTTCACATGCTAAACTGTATACCCACACACATACTAATTATTATTATCCATATTTCATAAAGCTGTAGAAACTGTAGTTAATTATTCATGGTTTCTCAAGTGTGTCATAAGGTGCAGCTAATAAGCCAATAGGCCTGGTCATTTTCAAAATAATGCAGGTGGTTTGCTGTTTTCTGAGTCCTTGGAGTTAGCATTGTTGTGATAGCACTTACTGCTATTGGTATTAATATGTTCTATTTCCCCTGCCCCATTAAAGTGTCTAGTTAGAACTTATTATGTAACCTTCAGCGCTTTAATACCCCTTTGAATTGTGTCTGTAAATTACCCTACCATTTAGGCTGTAAGCCCAATGGGTCAGGGTCCTCCATCCTTTTGTCTCCTTGACACTGAGCACTTAATCTGTATTGTAATTATATTTTATATTTATGTGGATTGTATTTCTAATAATGCACTTTTTACTTATTATTTCAGTGACCCCCTGTTTGCTACTACTAATTTATTGTTTTGCTGTACAGGGCTTTGCCTTCAAGGAGCTCTATACAATTTAAAATATACATAAACATAGGGAAATGCAATACCCAACATTTCTAGTGGCAGGTCCTCCTAGTATATTTGAATTTTTGATTTTATTCTGTTTCCTGATATTGACCTTGGTTTGCTCTGACCTCTTGCCTTAGCATTGGATTTTGTGGCACTCTGCCCAATCTATGCTGAGCCATGGCCTTCTCCCTTTTTTTGCCAGCCTTTTGTACCTTCTTCTTCTGTGTTCTATCCGCCAATAAAACTTGCCTGTGTCAGTACTTATCCTCAGCCTTTTTTTGTTACCTGACTGCCTTCTTTAACCCTTTCCATGTCTAAAATCATATATATCTGCCCTGCATGTCACTCAGATCAGCCTCCTCCTAGGTAAGAAAATATGTAAAAAGCAAATATTTACTTATAGGTATAAGTCAATATGAGAAGATACTTAGACCACTTTTCATCTGTTGGTTTTCTGCTCTAAAATACAATGACATAATGTATAGGGATGTCGCGGACTGTTCGCCCGCGAACTAATTCGCGCGAACATCGGCTGTTCGCGTCCGCCGAATGTTCGCGAACGTCGCGCGACGTTTGCCAATTTGGGTTTGCCTTAGCTGGCGCTTATTTTTGACCTCTCACCCCAGACCAGCAGATATATGGCAGCCAATCAGGAAGCTCTCCCTCCTGGACCACCCCCACACCCCCTGGACCACTCCCCTTCCATATATAAACTGAAGCCCTGCAGCGTTTTTTCATTCTGCCTGTGTGTGCTTGCAAGAGCTAGTGTAGGGAGAGAGCTGTTTAGTGATTTGAGGGACAGTTGATAGTAACTTTGCTGGCTAGTAATCTACTTGATACTGCTCTGTATTGTAGGGACAGAACTCTGCAGGGATTTGAGGACATTTTAGGTTAGGTAGCTTTGCTGGCTAGTAATCTACCTTCTACTGCAGTGCTCTGTATGTAGCTGCTGTGGGCAGCTGTCCTGCTGCTGATCTCTCATCTGCTGACTGCTGCCTGTAACCCAATAGTCCTTGTAAGGACTGCTTTTATTTTCTTTTTTGTTTTTTTACTTTGCTACTGTAAGAGCCCAGTGCTATTAGTCTAGCTGTGTTGGGGAGTGGGACTGGTGTGCTGCTCCTCCTAGTAGTTCACCACCACCAGCACCAACCAGAGTCAAAATTGTTACAAAGTATCTTATTTGCACCTGTTAGCTGTTCTGAGCTCTCTGCCAAAAGCTAATTAAGTTAGAACTGTTTTTTTTCTGGCTGTTCAGTTCAGAGAAAAGAGGGACTGGTGTGCTGCTCCTCCTAGTAGTTCACCACTACCAGCACCAACCAGAGTCAAAATTGTTACAAAGTATCTTATTTGCACCTGTTAGCTGTTCTGAGCTCTCTGCCAAAAGCTAATTAAGTTAGAAACTGTTTTTTTTCTGGCTGTTCAGTGCAGAGAAAAGAGGGACTGGTGTGCTGCTCCTCCTTGTAGTTCACCACTACCAGCACCAACCAGAGTCAAAATTGTTACAAAGTATCTTATTTGCACCTGTTAGCTGTTCTGAGCTCTCTGCCAAAAGCTGATTAAGTTAGAAACTGTTTTTTTTCTGGCTGTTCAGTGCAGAGAAAAGAGGGACTGGTGTGCTGCTCCTCCTAGTAGTTCACCACTACCAGCACCAACCAGAGTCAAAATTGTTACAAAGTATCTTATTTGCACCTGTTAGCTGTTCTGAGCTCTCTGCCAAAACATATTAAGTTAGAAACTGTTTTTTTTCTGGCTGTTCAGTTCAGAGAAAAGAGGGACTGGTGTGCTGCTCCTCCTAGTAGTTCACCACTACCAGCACCAACCAGAGTCAAAATTGTTACAAAGTATCTTATTTGCACCTGTTAACTGTTCTGAGCTCTGTGCCAAAAGCTAATTAAGTTAGAAACTGTTTTTTTTCTGGCTGTTCAGTGCAGAGAAAAGAGGGACTTTCCAGTACAAAAGAGGGACAGGGGGTTGAGTGGTCAAAAGAGGGACAGTTGGGAGGTATGCAAGTGCCACCTAGCTGTGTGAGCTTTTTCACATTCTGTCTAAATAACAATAATAATTCCGTATCCACTACTGTATACGTTGCCCTTGCAGGCATTGTTTGCCCAGTCTTTAACCAAGTGCCACCTAGCTGTGTGAGCTTTTTCACATTCCGTGTCCAGAAACATCACCTGAGTGACGTAGTGTGATTTCTGCCCTTTACAGCACAAAACGCAGCGCTGTGTCAACAATGTATTTTTCAGATACATTTTTGCCCTTGATCCCCCTCTGGCATGCCACTGTCCAGGTCGTTGCACCCTTTAAACAACTTTAAAATCATTTTTCTGGCCAGAAATGTCTTTTCTAGCTTTTAAAATTCGCCTTCCCATTGAAGTCTATGGGGTTCGCGACGTTCGCGAACCGTTCGCATTTTTGACGCAAGTTCGCGAATATGTTCGCGAACATTTTTTCCGCCGTTCGCTACATCCCTAATAATGTATGCCATGAGCCTAAATCTAACTGGATGGATGGAACACATTATACAAATATGAATTGCAGAGTAAAGCACAAAATAAAGGGCACTGCAGTACAAATACAAAGAATAAAAATATACTATTGCACAAAAAATTTAAAACCAGCTGAATCCACCAGGGTTGGACATAGCAGCTAGGAAGGACGTCTGTCATAGACTGACCAGGGCAAGTTTGCTGTCAGAATTGTACTGACAGTGTTGGTTACTGAGCTCCCAGTTTGATTTAAAGATGCTAAGAGACAAGGCTAGTGATAAAAGGAAGACTTTGTAAATCAAAAAATATATCAAAAAAACCCACCAAAAGACTGTTTATCAAAGAAATAGAATCAGTGTACACGTAGCTTTAAGATTTATTTCCTACAAAATGATATCGAGGACAGCTCTAAATTAATGGGGAAGGGATTCTGGCATAAAGTAACTTACATGGTGTGCAGTTCTTTATATAACGTTGCTTCTCGCAAAAATCGTTGCCTATAGCTCTTTCTTCTATGAGATCCACAGCACAAAAGGTAAACAAAATAATTTACAAAGAAGAGGCATTTCTGGAATTTGCTATTAACCCCCAACTCTGGCAGAACTCTTTGGAGCACAAAACGTTGCAATTCTCTTTGCAGCATTGTCAGTGTTTGGCAGCTCTGCATACAGGAAGGACTAGCGTGTGTGTGTGTGTAAATAGCACAATACACACCCCAGATAGATAATGATAAAACAGCTTACATTAAATAATAGTTGCTTTTAAAGACTCTTCAGCAGTGGATTACTTATTCACTGGGCTGAATCATATTGAACATAATTTGCTTTCAATAATTACTCCAAATGCATTCAGCTCATTTAATTACATCTGTTTTTCAAATAAGGCCAAAATCATATATTAAACATTGTTTTTCACTGCAGATTTACCTGTGCTGTCATGATGGATTCAGCTATAAATATAATTGCATGAAGAAGATGTAATGTAATTAAAATTGACTGAAAACTGAAACTTATTTCCACAAGCTAGTAGTGGCTGTTTATCATATTAATGTAAACTGTACAGCTAGCTATACAGGGTATATTTGTTTGGATATACTGATTAAATGAGAAAGCTACCTAATTACTGCAAAATGCCCAAATCTAGCCTATAGCTGGCAGTGGAATAATCTGTATTAAGTTTACAAATGCTGTACTGTATGGTAGGGGAAGAGAATTACATTTTAAGAATGGTGAAAAGAATCCTTCCTCTATTCCAGGGAAATCACCCTTAAAACAGTAGTGTCCGTCAAGCAATCATGGATGCACAGAGGGCAATTATTTATATATTAAAACCGACACACACAAAACCAGTACCATTGCTGTTTTTTAATTGAAACCCCTCGACTCCCGTTATGGCTCGGTGGCTCAGTTTTAGATCTAGCACTTCTGTTAATGCTGAAGGAATAGCACCACATACTTTTGCTGATATAATCAATTATGTACTCTAAAACAGCTGAAAAAATGTTGGTTTAAATATAATAAAATGGCATGTAATTGTTAAACTTGATATATAATACTGTCCACACAGAAACCATTTTCCTAACTGCAGATGGGGAACTTCCCTATAAAACACAGATTGTATACAAATTCTATTACAAACCCAACCAGTGGCTCACTAGCAACATGTTGCTCACCAACCCCTTGGATCAGGGGTCCCCAACCTTTTTCCACCCGTGAGCAACATTCAGAAGTAAAAAGAGTTGGGGAGCAACACGAGCATAAACAATGTTGCTGGGTGATACAAATAAGGGCTGTGATTGGCCATTTGGTAGCTCCTATGTGGTCTGGCAGCCTACACGAGCCTCTGTTTGGTAGGACACCTGGTTTTTATGCAACTAAAACTTGCCTCCAAGCCTGGGATTCAAAAATAAGCACCTGCTCTGAGGCCACTGAGAGCAACATCCAAGGGGTTGGGGAGCAACATGTTGCTCACAAGCTACTGGTTGGGGATCACTGCCTTGGATGTTGCTCCCAGTGGCCTCAAAGTAGGTGTTTATTTTTCAATTCCTGGCTTGGAGGCCAGTCCACAAAGGGGCTCCAAAATAGCCAATCACAGCACTTATTTTGCACCACCCAGGAACATTTTTCATACTTGTGTTGCTCCCCCAACTCTTTTTACATCTGAATGTTGCTCACGGGTAAAAAAGGTTGGGGACCCTCACTGTAATCTCTAGATACATGTCTGATTTAAGCATGTTTAGCTGATTGTTTCTCATTCTGACTTTCAAAGCACAGCACTAGTGATGGGCGAATTTATTCGGCAGGTGCAAATTTGTGGCGAATTCCCGTGATTCGTTGCCGGTGAATACATTTGCGAAACCGCTGCAAAAATTCGGCGTTTCGTGAATTTCACGAAATTTGCGAATTTTCCCGCGAAGCAAAAGCCCCAAATTCGCCCCTCACTACCCAGCACTCCTCTGCTACTCTCCATACTGTCATATGAAAAAGTTTGGGAATCATTTTTAGCCTGCATAATAATTTACTCCACTTTCAACAAAAAATTATAATTCAGTATGAAATTAAATGAAATGTGAAAAACTGGCTGTGCAAAAATTTGGGTACCTTTATAATTTTGCTAATATGAATGCATGTAACTGCTCAATACTGATTACTGGCAACACCAAATTGGTTGTATTAGCTCGTTAAGCCTTAAACTTCATAGGAAGGCATGTCTAATCATGAGAAAAGGTATTTAAGGTGGTCAGTTGCAAGTTGTGCTTCTGTTTGACTCTCCTCTGAAGAGTGACAGCATGTGATCCTCAAAGAAACTCTCAAAAAATCTGAAAACAATGTATCAGTATCATGGTTTAGGGGAAGGCTACAAAAAGCTATCTCAGAGGTTTAAACTGTCAGTTTCAACTGTCAGGAAATGGAAGGCCACAGACACATTTACTGTAAAACCCAGGTCTGGCAGGCCAAGAAAAATGCAGGAGCAGCATATGCGGAGGATTGTGAGAATGGTTACAGACAACCCAAAGATCACCTCCAAAGACCTGCAAGAACATCTTGCTGCAGATGGTGTATCTGTACATCATTCTACAATTCAGCGCAATTTGCACAAAGAACATCAGTATGGCAGGGTGATGAGAAAGAAGCTCTTTCTGCACCCACTCCACAAACAGAGTCGCTTGTTGTATGAAAGAGCTCATTTAGACAAGCCACAGTCATTTTGGGACACAATGCTTTGGACCGATGAGACAAAAATTGAGTTATTTAGTCATAACAAAAGTGCTTTGCATGGCGGAAGAAGATCACCGCATTCCAAGAAAAACACTTGCTACCTACTGTCAAATCTGGTGGAGGTTCCATCAGGCTGTGGGGCTGTGTGGCTTGTTCAGGGACTGGGGCCCTTGTTAAAGTCGAGGGTCGGATGAATTAAACACAATATCAACAAATTCTTCAGGATAATGTTCAAGCATCAGTCACAAAGTTGAAGTTACGCAGGGGTTGGATATTCCAACAAGACAATGACCCTAAACACAGTTCGGAATTTACTAAGGCATTTATGCAGAGGGAGAAGTACAATATTCTGGTTACATTTTTTGCTCAGTCTTCTAGGTTAGCTCCCGCACGCAGCTCCACAAACACACAGTTAGTGACAGACAAATTGTAGAATGCAAGCCAGTGGTAACTCTTTCACTTCAAAGTAAAATTATCTTTCATCTCTGTACTCAGTACAAAATAATAGGGGTCAGGGCAGGGCTGACTGCTCTTGTAGGCATATCACTAGCGAAAGAAAAAACTTTCAGACAAAAGAAAAAACTTTCAAACTTTTCAAACTTTCAGACGAAAGAAAAAACTTTCCGCTGTAAAACCGTTTTCCAGCTTTTTATTTCACCATACAGACTTTAAAACAAATACACTATTCCCTTTTTGTCATTAAAATGAGCTAATGTGATACGGATATATAACTTTCTCAAGACTTAACAGCACAGTTTGTGGTGTTTTTTTAAGCCAGGATGCTGAACCTAGCATATATAGTTTATATTTAATACTTATGCTATCAGTTATAGATGTAATCTCTGCTATTTCTATTAAAGCGTGAAATGAAAAAGCATTTTCCCATTAACTGTCACTCATATTTCTTATTTTTATGCCACTAGGAAGTAGTGCTCTGGAGTTTGGATTAGTCCCAGTTTTCTTTCTTCTTTGCTTAAACTCAAACGTCTCACTAGAAACAACAAGAAAATACATTTGCAGTTTCTGCACAACTATTGCAATACTGTGAACCCAAATAGAAGCAGCTAAAGGCAGTTATAGCAAGGGTTATAGGGTTATTAAACCTCATCCTTTGAGAACCCCTCTATCCTCACATCAACAACACTATCATTATTATTGCTTTTTCCTTCACAAAATGCAACTCCAGAGATTCCTCCATGTCTTCTTAAGACATTATTGCTTTTGTCTTTTTACAATGCAGGGCCTCCAGCATCCCTGGATTCTACCAGTAGCTCGCCTGTATGATAGTGCCTACCATTTCCGTGTGGCTACTCCAGTAAGTTTTTACTTTCTTGGATAGACAATTCAGGATATGTTTTTGTACTAATATTAACCGGACTAGTACTCAAGCACAAATAGATATTGTCTGGTTTCATTAAATAAGATATTTCCATGAGATGATGTAGGGGGGTGCCATTATAGATTCTCATTGTTTTCTTTGTATCCTGATTCAGTTTCCTTTCTCTCCACAGGATCTTGCAAATTGTTCAACAGATCCAAACTTTGCTGGAATACTCTTCACAGACTATTATTTTTACTTTTACAGGAAGTGCAACTAGGTCTGATCTATTTAATGATGTCCTTTATGTGTACTTATCACAGAGAAAGACTATATCAGTCTGTAGGTCCATGACAGCAGCAGCAGGGAACTTTTCAGATGATCCATACAGAAATACAGCTGGACTTGTCAGATATGAGACATATTATTTACTTATTAATTCACCTGTGCTCATGTAAGCGTCTTGGAAAGTTTATATACAGTACACCTTAATGGTAGTTTTGTCTGGGGTCTACAAAAAGTTAATAATGTTAGTCATTTTTGTTAATGTTACATTAGTTTTCCAGTTAACTGGCAGACAAAACAAATGAACACTAAAATGAGTGGATGATTGTAAATATTACATTTGCATGATTCTCCTAAATTGTGATATACAATAATCATTTTGTATTACTTTCAAAATACCACGGGGGTATATTTATCAAAGTGTGAAGTTAAAGATCACCACAGTCTGCTACAGTTTACCCATTGATAAATACACCTTTCACTCTAGAGGACTGTGTGAACTGGTTGTAGATTTCTGAATTATATTTAAGTAAAAAAAAAGTATAGACAAAGTGAGAAGTTACAATTCCAATTACACATAAACTAAACCTAATTTATAGTCCAATGAGGATTCCTTTTACGAAATCGAGTACCTGGGTGTCACTTAGAATATAAACAGAGACAAAAAAGCACCACGGCTTTCCGGATTTAAATATGAACATTGTATTGCATTAGCCCAACATCTCCCAGAGGAAAGTCACATTTATGGCTTCAAATGTAGTGAGCAATTTAGCCATATTTTTTTACCCATAATACAGCGTTTTCTCCACAATTTCAAAGCAATTGGTCAGGGAAAGTTGCATTGACACTATTGTGCCCAATATGGCAAAATACATGCATGTTTTGGATAATCAGACACAATAGTGTTGAAGTTCATTCTTGGTTTTCGGCATCAAAATGCCGTCTGCAGGTAATTGGTTACAAGTTTGCTGCACGTATTGACCCAGCCTCTTGTGGGAACCCTTTTTCTATTGCCACAGGGTTCCCCAACATCAATAGGTGCATTTGCCCTTTTAGTCACTGAAACATTGGACTAATTCAATACATTTCTTTATTCTTGTTGTGCAAATCCTGAAAGTGTGTTTTTTTCTGTCTCGCTAAACAAGGCAAACAGGGAAACTGAAGCTACTCCATAATTAGATAACCAGTATACTGTTTTGTTAGCAGGAGTCCATTATGCAGGGGGATTATCTGTGTTCTGTTAATATAATTATTATTATTATTTATTTTTTTTTAAAGATTTTCTTTATTGAGATTTTACAACCAGATTATATTAAGAGAAGAAAAGTTGAAAGGAGGAGAAGATAAAGATTAAAGATCGAGAAAGAAAGAAGGCGATTGCATAGAGAGAGGGATGAGCTTCCCTGTAAGGGGCTTTGATCAAAGTCTATGACATTAACGTCCTGTTTTCCAATCCGTTGGAATGTAAAAAAAGAGGATTAAAAGAAAAAAAGGGTGGGTTAGTTCTTAATCTAATTATTTAACTTGCAAGGACCAAACATGGAGTAGCTTCAATTTTCCTGATTGCCCTGTTTAGCTAAAAAAATAACAAAAGCTATATATATTTTTTAAGTAAAATGAGTATATTGAGCAGAAGCCCTGCTCATTTAATTTATGTTGAACAAGGAAGTACCCCTTTTAATACATATAGGAAGTTATGTTCCCTAAAGGATATGTACAGCCTACATTTTCCTACCATGTATATAAGTTGGGCACATCATGGCATTATTTGTATTGCATGCATCCTCCCCATGCCAGCATCATTGCATTTCCCGAAAACAAATAGCAGCTTTCATCCAGGGGCCATTTTCCCTACGACACATCATTAGTGCATTTATATCTGCAAACAGCACATATGGGATGTAAAGTTAATGCAATTGAAGAATGCAGGCTAACACAGGCAGAATTTACTATGACGACAAGTCCTGCTTGGATTGAGCACTGCAATGGTTACTCTGAGCTCTGGAGAGGAGATTAGGAGTTTAAAAAAGGAGCAGACAGTGATGTGTGGCAAGGCGTGTGCGCTGGGGGGGGGGGGGGCTAGGGGCTCGAAATCTGGCCATGTCAGTGATTGGTGTCAAAGTCTCTAAAAGTGTGTTAAAATGTACATGTCCTCTAAGTCTTAAGGCACTGATCATTTTCTGGCAGTAGGTAGCTGCAAAATACATAACCAGTCCTTTCCTGACAGTAGTGCCTCTAAATAAGGTGAGTTCCAGAATGATGGGTGGCTGGTGCACAAATCTTGGCAGACATATATGCTACAGTCAGTGGGACAAGGATATATATTGTGGAGTCTCATACCATGTGCCAATCAGTCTTAATTTAAGGTTTTAGTTGTTAATGACAACAACAAACTTGTTTTTTTCACATTCTGAAATCTACACCTTAGAAATGGCTTAAGGCTCTAATATAAGACTTACTTTTTAAAAAAATATGTATAATAAACATGATGCAGAAAGTGCATTTCTTGTCTATGTGTTTTTATCTGGTTCGTGCCAAAGGAAAGAAGTTAAAAATATAGCAACCTTTTTGAGCACACCATCCCTTTTACCAAGAAGAAAGTAAAAGAAAAACATACCCTCAAGGTACAATGTTTGCCCAGGGGTAGTAACCCATAACAGCCAATAGGATGTTAGCATTTTATTACATTAAACGTGCCTTTATTACATAACCCTACAATTCTCTATGCCTTTATGGTATGAATGAAAATCTCAACATTCACAACATTTTGGTGTTCATTCCACCAATAAATTGTATACAGAAAATAGATTCAAGGCCAATAAATATATCAGCAACATTATGCAGGTAGATCATATCAGTGTTAAAGATATTACCAATCACTGCAGATCCAGCTCTGTACATGAACCATCTATATGTGATACAGCTCTCACCTTTTGAGTGGGTTACTATGGTATACGATATCTTGCATCTATTGTCACCTAAACTAACATTATTGTAACATTTGATATATGGCTATACCTATCAATTTCTAGTGACTCATTGGAGCTGTAAATGTAAGGTGTTGTATGTCTTTATTGTTTATTCATTGTTTAATGGATACATGAGCACTTGAATCAGAGATTATCAACCTGTGGCTCTCAATTAAGTGTTCCTTGCAGAGAATTAGTATTCATGGAAGGGTTATGGGGTGCAGAGAAAGGTGACTGCACAAAAAGTTAAAGGGGATAAATAATATGGACTCAAGAGAAAGGGAGAAAAAAAAATCCTCTACCACAAATTGAAGGAAAGGCAATTAGAAGAGATATTCGTTTAATATGTGCCCTTATACAAAGCAATTCCTGCATTTCAATGATATTTCCACTGAGTTTATTTATGTTGGTCCTTATAATGGATATTTTTTTTCTTTATAGTAAGCTTTTGTTTCTTTTTTATATCAACTACAGAAAGAACAAGTGTATATCTTTATTTTTATCTCTTATTTTCTGGATGTGTGTTACTCTTTGCTTGTACTCTTTTTTTGCATTGATTGTGTGATTGCTTATTGAAAAAATTCAATAAAATTGTATTTAAAAAAAAGTAAGAGTGGGGTAAGACAGGCATTTGTGCATAGGGCAGTTTCATACTGCTTAATGGGACCTATGGTTTAACTGTTTTATCTGAGGCCTATTGGGCTACCAGTCCATGCTTAATGAAATATAAAGGCTGTGTCTGAAATAGCTCACCACTTTGCACATTGCTTTCTGAAGAATTTACAGCTGTACTGACATCTTCCCTCCATCTAAGCCCAGCTTCCTAAGTACTGTCAGTGACCTCAGACCTACTGAGCTGTAAGAGCTTAAGGTGCTTAAAAATTCTGACCAGATTCTCTGCTATTTTACTGCTTGGCTTTTTCCTTATATGTATGTATGTATATATGGAATAAAAACTTCCAGTACAATAAAGTTGTAGTTAGATTCAGCTCAATTGTTGAATGTTATTTTATCATAGAATCACCAAAAGACAGAACGAGTATCACTGCACTATATGATTCTGACCTCTGCTAAAATTGTTGGCCACCCAAACATTTTAATTGAGATTACTTTTCTAGAGGGCTCATTTATGAAAGCAGCACAAGCAAAGTGCACATTTTAAATGCAGTTTGCCATGTTTCTCCTTTTTGCATGTTTTTGCCACAATGCAGTATTGTTTCCCAGAATTGTAATGGAATTGCAAGTGCATGATAAGTTGCATCCAGTACAACCTACATACGATGCATCCATTTGAATGCAAATCTTGTCCAATTGATTGCAGGTTGCGACGGACACAAATTAAGAGGGATTTGTGTCAAATCAGGAATTTGTAGAGCAGGCACTGAAATGAAGGCAATCTTCCACCAGGCAAGTTGAATCAAGTAAAAAGCATTTATTATGACATTAAATATACTGCCTTACGCGTTTCGTGTTACAAACACTTAATCATAGGCATAAGTGTTTCTAAAACAAATGTGTAAGGCTGCATATTTATTGACATAAATGCTTTATACTTGATTCTATTTGCCTGGTGGAAGAGTGCCTTCATTTCAGTGCCTGCTCTACAAATTCCTGGTTTGATCCACTCCCCTTGCTGATGGCTCAGGGTGGTGCACCTGGCCTCTTTCTTAATTTGGTGAGTTCATTTTTGATGTTGGACCCTGTATTTTTGTCTAAGAGGGATTTGTGTTCGAACTTCAACACTTGTACCGTGTCACATAAATAGCAGCATTAGTGTCCAATTCATTTAGCAAGTCAGTTGCAGCATCACATTAAAGGGATTCTGTCATTATTTTTATGATGTAGTTTTTATTTCTAAATTACACTGATCACACAGCAAATAATTCACTCTACAATATATCATTTCATTCCTGAACCAGCAAGTGCATTTTTTAGTTGTAATATTGGTGTGGAGGCAGACATCTCAGGTCATTTTGCCTGTTCATGTGCTTTCAGAAAGAGCCAGCAGGATGGAACTGCTTTCTGGCAGGCTGTTGTTTCTCCTACTCAATGTAACTGAATGTGTCACAGTGGGACTTGGATTTTACTATTGAGTGCTGTTCTTATATCTACCAGAGAGCTGTTATCTTGTGTTAGGGAGCTGTTATCTGGTTACCTTCCCATTGTTCTTTTGTTAGGCTTCTTGTGGGGAAAGGGAGGAGGGCTATATCACTCCAACTTGCAGTACAGCAGTAAAGAGTGATGGAAGTTTATCAGAGCACAAGTCACATGACCAGGGGCAGCTGGAAAACTGAAAATATGTCTAGCCTCATGTCAGATTTCAAAATTAAATATAAAAAAATCTGTTTTCTCTTTTGAGAAATGGATTTCAGTGCAGAAGTCTGCTGGAGCAGCACTTTTAACTGACATGACAGTATCCCTTTAAGGGAACCCTGGAAATACTGCCACCTCCAGGCTGTGGTTCCCTTGCATTATTCATAGAGTGGATGGTCTGGTGCTTCTGACAATTATTTACAAGTACAAGAAGTGTGTATGGGCTGAAATACCTTTTATGAATATCATCAATGCACACTCAGGGGTTATTTACTAAATCTCAATATTTTCTGGTCGAGGTTTTTTGGAAAAGAAACACTCACATTTCTCAAGATATAATGGGGCTCATTTATCAACACTGGCCAAATTTGCCCATGGGCAGTAACCCATAGCAACCAATCAAATTGCTTCATTCATTGTTCTACTTGCAGCTGGCTTTAAAAAGCTAATAGCTGATTGGTTGCTATAGGTAACTGCCCATGGGCAAATTTGCCCAGTGTTGATAAATGAGCGCTATTATACCCTGAAGCTGCTAAAAGTCCAAATCTAGAAATCTGCCATCTTTGGGCGTCAAATCCGAAAAATGTGTACGATTCGAGTTTTTTCTTGGCCCAACTATTTCAAGTTCTTTTATTGATAAATAAGATAAAATTGTCGAGCTTGGTTTAATAAAAATATGAGTTAAATGAGCTTTAGTAAATAACCCCCTCAGTGTTTTGTCCAGTTATATATTTGCACCTGCAATAGTAGAGGTCACATTATTATGACCACAATGATGAACACTTACCTAGAAAATATATATATATATATATTTATATATAAAAATATAAATAAATATAATCTCTCTGAACATGTGAGCACCACAGCATTGGATTTTGTTCATGCATTCTAAGACAGCTTCCACCTTATAAAGCAAAAGTGTCCTGATGCTTTCTATTGTAAGCAATATTGTCTACTGCAGTCTAGTCAGCAAATGGAATTCTCCATGCTGTCTTTGCTCACAGCAGAGTGATTTAAAGGGTTATGTTGCACATCAGCAAGTGGTTGGGGTGAATAATTACTCTGTCAGGTCAAATAAGAGGTTAAAGAAGTTCTCTGTGAGGAAGGTGTACAAAGTGTTGATTCAGATTTATAGCAGAAATTTCATAGAAGGCTTCTGTAACAGCTAATTCACTCCTAAGCTATTGGTCTTCAAAAGAGGTAAAAATTACTAAAAAATTGTATTTTTATATTCTAAATCTTTTTTTTTTGTCTTCCATAAAAGATGTATTGTATAACTACAGTACTACATTGTGTGCAATGGATTGTGTCTTTTCACTAGTAACAAGGAAGCTTCATAATGGGATAACATAAGAAATATAATGAAGAATATTAAGCTTTAGAGTTAATAGAGACTCCCACAGAAATATTTTAGTATGATTCTCTCTCCGACAATCTTCTATACCAACCAACTACCCACCCAGATAGTTTCATTCAAGCACAAATATGTTTTTTTCTGCTTATCGTGCATTATACAGTCAATAGTAGATATCTTTTTACAAAAAAACGAAAAAAGCAAAGTCCAGATGTGACATAGGCAGTCTGTGCTATATCTTTATGATAATCACAAAACTGTAACTATCTATATCAAACGTTTAACTGTCACATATGCCCTATGTTGTTAAAGGAGGACTAAACCCTAAAAATTAATATTGCTAAAAATGCCATATTTTATATACTGAATTTATTGCACCAGCCTAAAGTTTCAGCTTCTTAGTAGCAGCAGTAATCCAGGGCTTTAACTTGTCACAGGGGGTCACCAGCTTAGAAAGTGTCTGCGACACTCACATGCCCAATGAACACTGAGCAGCTGTTGAGAAGCTAAGCATAGGGGTCGTCCTACATTATCATGCAGAAAATGAGATTGGCCTATCATATAAGAGGATGTTACCAGGCTTATTATTAAATTCTGATGCTATTTGCACTGATTTATGTGCTGCCAGGTATTAAGTAGCTGTATTAAATACTAATCAGCCTTATATTGGGACAGTCATATTCTATGTGTACTGTATATTTTGAATCAGTCCCTAAGCTCAGTAAGTGACAGCAGCACAGAGAATGAATCAGCAGAAAAGAAGATGGGGAGCTTCTGGGGCATCTTCAAAGGCACAGACCTTAAAGGGGTTGTTCACCTTTAAATTAACTTATAGGGGGTTATTTATCAAGGTCCAAATTTTTCAAAAGAATTTCTAACATAAAATCCCATCATCTCCGACTGCCTGAATGGACCTTATTTATCATTAAAAAAAGTCAGAAAAATCTGATAACTTCAGAGAATTTTTCGTACTTTTCCGCAAATACTACAAATTTTTCGGAGTTTTGGACTTTTTAGCCCGAAATCCCAGAAATTATTGGATATTGGTACAGACAGCAGCGCAGACACTGGGACTTTCCCCATTGACTTATACAGGACCTCAAGAGCTTTGAGATGCTGGATTTTCAGAGTCTGACTTTTAAGACCATCATGCTTTAATAAAATCGGGAAAAATTTTTTTAGTCCAAAAGACTACGAATTATTTGAATTTCAGGTATTCGGAGCATAATAAATAACCCCTTCGTGTGATGTAGAGAGTGATATTTTGAAACAATTTGCATTTGGTTTTCATTTTTTATTATTTGTGGTTTTTGAGTTATTTAGCTTTTTATTCAGTAGCTCTCCAGTTTGCAATGCCAGCAGTCTGGTTGCTAGGGTCCAAATTACCCTAGAAACCATTCATTAATTTGAATAAGAGACTGGAATATGAATAGGAGAGACCTGAAAAAAAAGATGAGTAATAAAAAGTAGCAGTAACAATATACAGTATTTGTAGCTTTTCAGCATGTTGTTTAAATGGGGTCAGTAACTCCCATTTGAAAGCTGTAAAGAGGCAGAAGAAGAAGGCAAATAATTAAAAAACTATAGAAAATTCATTATGAAGACCAGTTGAAATGTTGCTTAGAATTGGCCATTCTATAACATACTAAAAGTTAACTTAAAGGTGAACCACCCCTTTAACTGCTAAAGGGCTGTGGTTGCCCTAAGCTGGTACAGAAGCCAAAAACACAATGTACAACATTTCTGCCCCATTTCTTTCATTAAGCTTTACTTTTCCTTTAATGAAGTGGCAGTAGTGAAGGGCATGGCATTGTCACAGATCATCACTGTTACCTCACAATTTACCCCTTTCTGTGTATGATAAAATAGAAAGCAAGCGACATGCTGTATATCTATGTATTATCCTTCAAAGGCTTGTAAATATATACTCCTGACAAGATGATGCTGTAACTAAATATGAATTAAATACAAATGTAAAAGGCCGCATGCTTCTTAATGCATTATAGAGTGCAAGATTCACTAGTATCTCAGGTGACATTAGCTTGTGTGTTTCATAGATGGACATGGTGATGTAATTGAGGCTGATTCAAAAGGTCAAAGTAATATAAATTAGGAAGCTGTAATGTAACCAGTCATATGTATGTAACTGGGAAGCCGAGCCGGTGTGGAGTATGGTTGTAAAGTAATGTAACTGAAGAGTAATGTAACTGTTCACAGAGTAATGTAACTAATAGATGAGTTATGGATCTAATGGAACTCTTGACAAAGTAATTAGTGGATGCTAATAATATCACTGGTTGAAGAGTAACCTAACCTCACCAAAGAGCAATATAAATGGCCCCAGGACGATATACTGTAAGTAGATGCAGATGTAGAGAGGTAAATATTCTATTATATTCTAGGTCCTTTAGCAGGTTTGGGTTAAGTGTGCCTAGTTTATTATTTTACTATAGCTAATTTTTTTTATTGATAAGTCACAATTTATAAAAATGCAATGCTGTATAGACCTCAGACGCTAGATGTTTGATCGGATGTGAAAATAAAGTTATACCTTTTTAACCATAACCTCGTGTGGGCGATTCCTTCTGATGCCGGTGTGCGCTGTTGAGCTGTGAAAAAATCTCCTCTGTGACGGACTCGGGGCGGCTGCACCGGGGTCACCACGTGGACAGGGTAAGACTCTGCAAATATACTTCACCTACTAATAACTTGATGTTTTTTGATGGGGAGCCCGATGGGACGTACGTTTGTGTAGAACTTCAGTGCAGGGTCCGGGGCTACTAGCACCCGGGCCACTAGCCTTAAATGGTGAGCGACGCCAAGGGTGGTTATAAGTTCCCTGAGAGAGTTAAAATCCCTGTGCCTTGTAATTGATTGACTGCGTAAATTTTATTAGAAGCGCTGAATCGAAGAATTGTTTGTATTCCAATGCTGTATTGTATGCTAAATGGAGTTGAGTTGGGCTAAACTATGACTTGCTTACACTCTGATTTCAACTCTAGCTGAATATATATATATATATATATATATATATATATATATATATATATATATATATCATGCTTATTATCAGATGTGCCCTCCATGTTAATGTAACAGTACACTACCTTGATTTTATATAAAGCTGCAGAGAAAAACAAATTAACAGAGAAAGGTAGAAAAATATTACATTTTAGGTTCAAACTTTTTTTTCTTAGCAATTCTCTTTCTCTGACTATAAGATGATTCAAGGCAGTGAACACAAAGTCGGCTGCATGAACAAAAAAAAGAGAAGCCTATCAAATTCTATAAAAGGATACCTTCCAACCACATTCTATGGCAGATCCATTACCTCTGGAAGGAAGTGTTATTGTGTGTCTCTTAAACTGCTCATGTTATTGTTCAAAATTTATGGACTGTCTCTCCATACATTACGCTTCACTGAGATTGTGTTTATGTTGTATTGTTGCCATGTTATAAAGTTACAGCACAATAACTACCGGCTCTTTAGAAGTCATGAATTCAATTAAAACCCATTACTTCTTTAGTATGGCAAACTGCAACAATATAAATTGGCTTCAGATGATTAAACACAGACGGGATGTAGCTCATCGGCCACGCAGAATGTTTACTATTTCAATAATGGGATTCATTTTATGATACTCTTATGTTTTTTAAATACAAATTAATCAATACATTATTAAACAAAACATTACAAGGCACATTTACTTACTAGGTGAAACATGCAGAGTAGAATTCACAGACAGAGTACTTCATGTTTTTTTCCCCACAATGCATTGTTTTTTCCTAGAATCATTAAAGTTGTGCGTAGAGTTGCTTCTGCTGCAGCATAGCAATAACATGATGATATTAAGCACGGTCATTTTCATGAATCAGGTGTGTGTTTCAGCTTGCATTTTCAGTATGTGAATAATATCACAGAAATTAGCATTTGCATCCGATTTTCTCTGAACAGGTAATAGTGTAATTCAGTGTATGTACAAGTTCCAAAGTACCTTAGTTGTAGTTGTTCCTCTATATCCTATTCTGCTTAGAATCAAAGATCAATAAATGTAAAGAGAGGTACTCTCATAACTTAGTTGTGAATCATTTATTTACATGATTCATACATGCCCTTGCTTAATCATTTATCAAATTTATCAAAATGTGAGTTTAGAGCTTAATAAATAAGAGCTTACCCACATTCTATTCACTCCTATGGGATTTTTAGAATTATATTAGTCAAATAGTGAGTTCTAACTTTCACCCAATGATAAACACAATACTAGAAATCCCATAGGAATGAATAGAATGTGGGTGAGTTTTCATTTATTAAGCTGTAAACTCATATTTTGATAAATCTGGCTCAAGTCAATAGTGCATATTGATGCAACCCACTGTGGAATTACAGCCACATCAATGGTGGCATAAGCCCTAGCATCAGGGCACAAGACTCCATGAACATCAAAGTAATGAAAACATGTGGGAAGGGAATGTTTATAATTTCATATTGCAGGAAATAGGGCTTGGAGTCCTGTTTTTTTGCACTTTGCACCTTGCCCTTCAAATTGAATTCTTGTGCCCCTACAAAGGAATGTGAATAGTTGCACCTCTGCATTCAGCAGCACTGCATAACAAGGGTGTGATAGGTAGGCAGGACCTACCTTGTTCTGCAGAGTTGATAAATTAGCAGAACTAAGATGTCCCTGGTTTAATATGTCAAGCGGGACCATCTGACCAATCAAAATATGTCTAAATAGGTACAGGAGCATTTGGCCCACATAAAAATCACCAGTAGTACAAATTCTACATTTTGGAATGTAGCTACTTTATAGAAAAATACCTTTTTTTGAAGGGCAAATACCTGCTTTTAAATGACTGTTCTGATGAGCCAGATCATTGATTTTAATTTAATAAATTTCTTTTTTCCATATTTAGAACAAAATTATATTGACCAAAGTTTCCAGAAAGTTTATTTTTGCAACTTAAGTATTTAGAAACTCATGTACCCAATTCATCTAACTCACTGTTGGCAACTTAGATTAAAGTCTGAAGCTTGCCAACCTTTAAATCTTGAAGCTGTGCAATTAAAGACTCTGCTCTATATGACAAATAAGGTTTTAATTTTCAGAATTGAAATGATAGATACATCCAATTTCTGGCATCTAGAAGCAGAAACCTGTAGCTATTTATTACTCCCAGAACCATTTATCAATGTCCAAAATATAAAAAAAAATTGACTTTATTTTGGATTTTGTGTTTTATTTTCTGCAGAATACATTTAAAAATGTGCATTTATGATTTGAAACAGTATGCTGCCTCCTTATTAACCAAGAGAAGCTATTAGATATGGATAGCCATTTAGATTGTAAGCTCTTGTGAGTAGGGCCCTCTGATCATATGTTTTACTCTGTAACCCTTGTTTGTTAAATTATTGTAAGACCCTTGTTTATTATAGGATCGGAAACAAAGGTAAAAGACCGCTACTGCTCACCGCATATACTCGTCCAGGTGCTCTGTCAAGCAGTATCCCACTGCTAACATTCAATAGACTCAAGACAGGCAGACGGCACTTCTGGAAAAGGTTTATTGGGGTTGCTGCTGTGAATCCTAACGCGTTTCGGGAATAAATCCCTTAATCATAGGGATTAAGGGATTTATTCCCGAAACGCGTTAGGATTCACAGCAGCAACCCCAATAAACCTTTTCCAGAAGTGCCGTCTGCCTGTCTTGAGTCTAGTGATTCCTTGTTTATTATAAATCAATGTAAAGCACTGCGTAAAGAGCTATATAAATTGATGATGATTCTTTCATATCCCAGCGACTCAGCATTTTAATTTATCAAGCTCATAACTGTGGCAGGATTTGGTTGTTACCAAGCCCTAGATATAAGAATTCTTGTGGCTATACAAATATGGACTACTGTGTGTAGGGCAATGCAAGCAGTTTTTTAATTGGTTAGCACAATGGCTCAGTGGTTAGAAATTCGGCATAGTGCTGCTGGTGCCCTGGGTTCTGCATACATTTTGTATGTTCAGACCATATTTTGCTGGGCATATTCCAGGTACTCCAGTTTCTTCCCACACTCCCAAACAAACAGTAAGGTTAGCTGATTCCTAACAAAATTGGATGCAATTTGTGTATGTGACCTTAAACTTTTGAAGTGATATAACTGCAAATAAATGTTAGCCCTTTATACTGTATAAAGATGATAAATACTGCTACTTGTGACTGTGATCAAAACTCTCAGTTGGAAGTGCTGTGAATTGCTCTGTACCAAGACTATTGCCTTCAAACAGCTACTCGCTGCTACTACCAAAGAGGTAAGTCTACCACCTGGAAATGTAAAAGCATAAAATTACTGTATTTGGCTAATCAACCTGAATTTTATTTTGTAAATGGATTTAAATTATTTAAATTTGCCACAATTCTATTATTTCAACTAAAAGGGATACCATTAAATAAAGCATACCTGTACAGACAAAAGAATATATATTCTTTAAATATATATTCATTAAATAATACATACCTGCATAGATAAAAGAATATATGTATAGGCAAAAGATACACTATCTTCTATTTTACCATGATTTATTTCAGTTTGATCGCAATTGCTTAACAAAAGATCCCATTTATTTTTGAACCTTTCCATACAATTGTAAACTCAATTTACTTAGCCGTTAAGACCCTCATCTTTGGTATCAGGTATGTTAATCTATACCACAGGGGACAAGCCAAAAGCTATAACACAAATAACTGTGGTCAGAATAATGAGAACAGTTGCTGAGGATTAGAACTGTGAGAAAGAAACTGTAGATTCTTAACCAGTGCATTATTTATGGAATGTGTAGCACAGAAGATTCTGCATTGTTGCAGCACTCACATACAGAGCTTCTAAACAGAAGCCAACAACTACACCAGCATGGACAAGAATGAATGTATACATGACTTAAAGGAAAGGACAACAAAAATACATAAGGTAACTACTATCTTTGGAGATTGATATTTATTTCACTTGTAAAAAAGGTGTTGGAACCAAAATTAAAAATAATAACTTGAGTTTATACTGAGACGTTATTACTGCACTTAGAAATCTACAGGTTCTATGTGCAGTAATAATGATGTTCCAAACTATGACATGGACATTGGCTTCTTTTCTGCTGTTTTTGCTGCTTTACATCAATGAAGAAACTAGAATAATTTGTCTCTTTTGAAGATTTATATTTTGTCATTATGACTTGTGACATTATGAACAGTCAGCATAAGCAATTGATTCATATCCCTAAGCGTCTTCAGCCATGAGACATACGTAAGATTGTCTTTAGAAACACAAACATCTCTTTGTTTCATTTGTTTCAGAAGTTAATGCAAGCAGTTGCAATTCTTAGAAGGACCGACATCCAAATAGGGAAACAGATACCCTGGAGAAACCATTGCTGCTGTTTAGGATCTGGCTATGATTCCTAAAGTAACACTAATTTTCGTTGCTCCCCTGTGTTACTTCGAAAAGGATAACTTTTTCCCATAACATATGTCCATCCTGTTAGTTAATATTTAGGGCCAATGACACATTTATTTTTGAAGCTTTATTTCATATAACTGTATAAATTATTTTGGATTAAGGAAGAGTGAAATAAAATTTCAAAATAATCTTTTATATATAATTTTGTTCTCAAGTTAATTTATCTATTAGTCCTGAATATGAACTACACTCAGGGGCCCATTTACTTAGCCTGAGTGAAGGAATAGAATAAAAAAAACTTTGAATTTCGAATGTTTTTTTGGCTACTTCAACCATCGAATTGGCTACTTCGACTTCGAATCGAACGATTCGAACTAAAAATCGTTAGAATATTCGACCATTCGATAATCGAAGTACTGTATCTTTAAAAAAAACTTCGACCGCCTACTTCGCCACCTAAAACCTACCGAGGTGCAATGTTAGCCTCGATATTCGACACCCTATGTAAATCTGACCCAATTGTTTTTATACAGTTTATCTGTGATCTGTTTTGTAAATGTATGTCCTATTGCCCAATTTCAATATGAATGGCTGCACCCATGGCTACAGAGCAGCTTATTTATATAAACTGTTGTAGTGAAATGCAAATGCATTATATTTAAAGGTTTAGTGACAAGTTCCAGGTTTTAAGAAGAATATTTTACTATTCATTTTTTAAACCAGATATCAAAAGCCTTTCTAGTTCAGGTGACCCCGTCTTTCTCCCTGGCCCCCCATTTACTAACTGTGTTGATCTTTGTCACTGAGAAGTTTCATCATGTTTGGGAGCAGGACAATGTTCTTATAGGCTGGGGCACAGTTTACTTTTTTCATCCAAAATGTACCCACCACCCAAACACAATGATAGTTTTTTTAGGGTAGTTTCACTAAAAACTCCAATTCTTGAAGATTGATTATGCCCCAGAGCTGCTAAAATCCTGAATCCGAAAATACTCCAGATAAAACATGTTGAGGTCATATAGAAGTCAATGGCAGAGGTCCCTTGAACCATTTGAAGATCTTTTTTGCCTTCACGATTTTCCGTTTTTTTTTTTTTACGGTGGTTGTCGCTCGTTAATTTCCCTCGAAAACCTAATAATTCTAGGTTTTTTATCTTATAATGTGATAAATTTGAGGTATTCGTGTTTTTTTCCTAATTGCATACAATCAAGTTTTTTTACATTCTGGTTATCATAAATAAGCAAACATTCCAGCTGTGAGTTTACCTCACAAACATGACCTTTTATAAATAACCCTCTTATTAATTGGGGGTAGTGTTACTGGTGCTTTGGGTCATGTAATAAAAGATGCAAAGTTTGCTACAGGTCTAATCACCTAGAGCAACCAATCAGAAAGTAGCATTTACTGGTCACCTGTTTAAAAGCAAACATCCTATTGGTTGCTCTGGTTTATTGCTCCTGGGCAAACTTTGTGCCTTTTATTACATAGGAGGGGTCCTATTTACTTCCTTGGGCTGGACTTTTCTAATACCTTTAATCGCATGTTAATGGGAAAGATGACACAGATCCAAAGGTCCGTTAATACACATATAGTGCAGAAGTTAAGAAATTAAAAATGGATATTTGGCTTACCCATTTTGTTATGCTAATATATTGTAGGAATTCATTATTAATGAATAATATGTCTTCTAAAATACAATGGAAATATATTAGAAGCTACTGAGTAATGGTAATTTTACAGCAAAGGATCCAACAAAATGAAAATGTATGGTTGCATGGTTTGTTGTTACATGGGTTCCTCAGACACATATTCTGGCATACTAAAACTGAAATGTTTTTAGCCATAGTAAAGAAACAGGAAAACATTGACCACGTCTCACTTGACTGGATGCACCAGTGTAAGTAACTGGTATTCATGTGTGAGAAATCCAAAAGCTGCTTTGCATTACTGAGAATCATAAATGAGGACATATAATATTACCGCGACAATGGAAGAGGTAACATGAACCACTGTTGTTTGAACTAGGCTTGTATTAGTTTCCCTTTGAATAATTGGAGTCTGCATTAAGTATCACAAATGATTTCTTTTAATCCACTATGCTACTGCTTAAAGTGTCAACACATTTGTCAGACACAGCCTACATATCTCCAATTATTGTGTCTTTTTCAAATGATCATGGTTGTTTCTACACTAAAGTTTCAAAAATATGCATCAGACATTTTTTTGTGCAGACATTTTTATGTATATTTGCACCTGAAAATTTTACATAATATTGTTTGGTGGTTTTGTATATAATGTATTTTTTCATATTTAAGTAAAATTTTAGCATGTTATAAAATGTCCTTTTCCTAACAAGTTGCAGTTGGTCTTCATTATTTTTTTTTTATAGTTTTTTTTAACTATTTGCCTTAATTTTCTGTCTCTTACCATTTTGCAAAAGGGGTTCACTGACTCCACAGCCAAAACAGTATTTCTCTGTGAGGCTACACATTGGGGGGCAGATTTATCAAGGGTCGAATTTCGAAGTGGAAAATACTTCGAAATTCGACCATCGAATTGAATACTACGAAATTCGAAGTCGAATTTGTATGATTTTTTGCATCGTACGATTGTATTCCGAACGTAGTACGATTGTACGATCCTACTCGGTTATACTTCGAATCGTACGATTCTAATGATTTTATCGTATGATCGTACGATTTTCCTTCGAATACAAAAAACTTCGAAATATGCTCTGGAAGGTCCCCATAGGCTAACATAGCAGTGTTAAGTATTGAAGTCCACTTTTTTTAAAGAGACAGTACTTCGATTATTGAATGGTCGAATAGTCGAACGATTTTACTTTGAATCGAAGGTCAAAGTCGTAGTAGTCTATTTGATGCCCCTAAATGCCCCCATGCCCCCATGCCCCAAATGTTGTAAGGCCAACTGTAATCAGCATACAAAAGTATTTATTATTACCTGAAAAATGTCTAGAGTACTCTAGTTTGCAAGACAAATGTTTCACTTGATTGCTTTATTCATTTATTAGTCCACTTTCATATTTACCCTTTTATCTGTCACACTGAATGGTTTCTGATTTTTAAATAAAAATCACCAGAATACAGTGGGGGTCATTTAAAAAGTTTGTGTAGTGCATATTTTGTATGGTTGTATGTTTTTTCCTGAACGCTAATATATTGCACTGATTTGCCCGTCTTTCCGGGAGTTTGGGGAGTTTAAGGGAGTTTGCGCAATCGCACCCAATATGCGAGGTTGTTGTGCGTGAAAATAGCGTTGACAGTAACTTAAATTTGCAGTTTGCGAAACTGTTTTGCAAATATTTTATCCGCCACCAGAGTTGTGGCATAATTGAGTCGCAGAGTGTGCGCATAAATATTCGCAATTTGCGAATTGTGACATATTTAAAAGTCTCCTATAGAAATTCGCATTGTGAAAAAAAATTCGCAATTCTGTTTGCACCCTCTTATTCAGCTTTATAAATATAACCATACGCAGGGCAAATATATTCACTTTGCGAACCAATCAGCCCTGCGCAAAGTTTAGAAATGACCCCCAGTGACTGGAAGTGAAATTGGTTTCAATTTAGCCTTTACTGCCAGAAATAGCAAAAAGTATTTTCAGCTCAAGCCCTTTTCTGCCTATTGAGCTCATGTTGAAAAGAGGCGTATACTGTGTCTTTTTTTTTAACAATTCTTATTATTGAAACAATCATACATTCAGTTAACACAACTGTTGTAGATACAATTTTTGTTCCTTCTTCTATTCGTTTCATGTAAGCATTTTAGTTTTATCAATAAAACTTAAACAAAAAACAATAACATGGTGTCTTTGCCGTTCTTCAGATTCTTGTCTTTGTCTTGTCTTTTTTCTTTTTTGTGTTTTTCCTTGTCATATTATTGACAATTATTACAATACAGTTCTATCTCGGTATAACTAGTAAACCACAGTGTATCTACTACATTACAAAATACTGCCATTGTTTCACAACTTGTCACAGTATAAAGATATAGTTATATTCTTATCCTATCTGTTTTTCACATATTATTATCTTCTATTCATGCTCAGTTTTAATTCTGCAAGGAGGTAGTTAACCAATAGTTAGTCCCCTGACAATCCCACATCTCACCAGATTATTGTGTACAGGTAAAGGATATCATGAGCTCAATGTATTCAGTTAGAGAGTCAAGGAGGATCTAGGTCAGGGTCCTCCTCAAGCCACAAGCCCCATATCTTATTAAATTTCTCAGGGCAGCCCCTTTTCATATATGTAGTGTATACTGTGTCTTTAATAACAAAACTAAAATTAGGAAGGGACACATTTTTTATTTCACTGAATACAATGGTAAATATCTAAAATTGAATTGAAAAACACAGTATTTTTTGTTATACAGAGAAATATGCTAACAAAGTCTCAGCACAACTTGGGTATTTTCTATTTTTTCTCAACTTGGGTGCTATTCTCATATCTACCAGTAGGGTTGCTATTTTAGCAATGCAAATTATCTCTGACTTCATTTTGATCTCTTTAAAGAAACCTTCTTCAGCCTTCATGTAACCTGCTTTTTGGAAGATAAGGGGGTCTGTGGTTTGTATGTCTCCATGGCACACAGGGTCATTTTTACCAGCAGTTGCAGGCAATTTTCAGCGAATACGCAATTCATACAATATGTGTTTTAGGGCATGTATTTATATATTCACACGAACACCACTGCAAAAGTATTTTTAGGAGATTTGTTGCCTGCGGGTAATTCACATTTCCTATGGGCAAAATATGTGCCCCATGTGCTATTACATAGAAACATAAAGCTCCTATTGCTTTCAGCAGCTGAATCCTTAAAGCAAATGTGTCAGGGAGCTTTTATCTTATTTTCCCATTTTTCTACTAATTGGCTGATGGGGGGAACAGGGGAGGGGGTGATATCACTCCAGCTTGCAGCACAGCAGTAAAGAGTGACTAAAGTTTATAGGAGCACAAGTCACAAACTAACAACATGTCTAGCCCCAAATTTCAAAATTAAATTAAAATATATGTTTGTTCTTTTAAAAAAAAATATTTCGATGCAGGATTCTGTAGGTGAAGCACTATTAACTGACATTTTCCTGTGACAGAATCCCTTTAACGTTATTCCTCTTTTAAATGAATACAGCTGCAGTTATCTGACAACATTATAGTTAAATGCTGATCACTACAGAATTTGGTGAAGCTTCTATAATTGGGTTTTACAGTTCATATTTCAAGTCAAGCTCTTGAGAGATTTATTTTTTCCCAAAGGTCAAGCAGTGCACCTTGGCATAAAGAAGGCAATGCATCTCTCAAAAGCTTGACATAGAAAATAACTTGACTTAATGATTTAAAAAAATTACCAAATGCCACTGCATTTATGTAAAACCATCTGACTGATTCAGTTACCAACTGTTTTCTCTGTTCAATTTATTAGGAAGACCTTGTACTCATTTTCAGTCTACAAGATACAGTTTCTATAATGCACCCTGCTGAACTTGCTACTGTAATATACAGCTACATTATTTATCGTTTTTTTTGAGCAACTCGTTTACCCTTTATGTATAATTACAGTAATACTGTATATTAATGCTCTGTTATTGCATATTATTGTATCTTTTAAGTTTGTCTCACATGTACTGGTTTAGTGGTGTATATATTTCACTGCTTTTACATTCACAAATTTATGATAATATGTAAAGACCTTTTGAGGTCCTGGTACTAAACGAAGTGGCTGCTACTAGATTTATATTGAATAGTTGGTATAGATGATAGCAAACTTCTAAAGCAAAGAATGCCCTTCTGGCTCTATAGAAGACTTTTGTTAATATTGTAGTTCAGAACATATCAATGTCACACACTCATTTTCAGACAATCAAGTATATCTGATGTCACAGATTCAGGTTCCGTTCTGCCTCTCTGTGTAGTGATGTGTAGGAGACTGGTCGAAGGTCAGTCTTTAGTTATGCTTTATGTGTTCTTGCATTGCAGTGCTGCTATTCACAGGACCAGAGAAGCGAAAATGATCTTCTCACAGACAAGAAGATGCTCTGTCCAGCTCAGTCGCAACCAAAGTAATACATTTAAGATGTTTTACACTTCACTGTTTTAATTGTTTTCGATGCTTCAATTATTTATTTAGAGCAAACAGGCATCCGATGCACATTCAAATTCTCTAAAGAGAAGGTTTCTAACTACATATATTATGTCACACAACATGAGGTACAAGATTTCAATCTAGCACACTGAGAATGCAGAAAGTCTAAAGGACAGTCAGTGCCTGATATAACAAAATATCTCCATTTTCCCTTCAATGTCCTATTACCACCAAAGCAATTTAGTGTGCACATCTTGCTAATATCATGAACAATCTCATTGTCAGGTTCAATAATTGTTCAGCGTTAATACTGTATACCCCAATAGAAAATTTTTACTTTAATAATTACAATTGTGAGGAGATTCTTGCCCCACAAAGCTTATTAAGGCTGGGATGTGACTTTGGCTTTGGGGCAAAAGGTAGATTATTGGAAGCTATTAGTAGCACCAGAGAAGCCAAGAGAAACCAGGATATAGCATTCAGAAGTAAGAGCTTAATAAGTTTAGTAAAAGCCCCTACCTGGTCCCATCAGGTAAAGGTACAAAGAGGAGTGTGGTGAATTCAACCTAGAAAAGAAGCAGGGAGAGCCCATGCAATGAGAAGGGTATAAGCAACTAAAGGGTAATCTGCCAACCAAACCTGGACCCATCATGACCACATATGGGTATAAAGAAGAGTGTGGTCAATTCAACCTAGAAAAGAAGCAAGGAGAGCCCATGCATCAAGAAGGGTATAAACATCTGTAGGAGAATCTGCCAACCAAGCCAGGGAGCAGGAAGAGATCTCATGGTGACAAGATCTTTCTCTTCAAATGAAAGAGATTTTAAAGGAAAGGGGAAATACCCTAATGCATGGAATTGCAATAACCAGCTTGTAGAACTATTATGGTGGCAATACTAATTTGCAAGTAAATGAGCTGTAAAATCTTTTATGGAGAATTCCTTATGCACATCGATGGCAGTAGACACATTTTAGACAATGACATTGTAGTCTCAGGGTTGTAGAAGTTGCTGTGATGACAAAGTCTGAACCACTGCAGCACGCTGTTATCATCTTCTCATCCACAAAGAATAATGTTTGCAGAGTTTGTGTCTTATGTTAATGTAGGAGTGTACTTAACTACAGGGCTATTAGCCTGCTCTGTGCTTGGCATTTAGTGCATTCATAAATCATCCAACAGACCCTCTGCCTCTCTTTTGCACACCTGATACCCCTTGACCAGTGATCCCCAACCAGTGCCACATGAACAACATGTTGTTCACCAACCCCTGTATGAAAATTATGCTTACTAGAAAGATGATGCAGAAAACGCAGAATGATTAATACAGCCAACATCTTAGCACTAAAGATGAATGTGTTTGTAATGGAGTGCTACCATGAAATTGCAATTGCACATGTATTTATTACCAAGCTTACTTCACTGCTCAAATTGAGATAATGGAGCTGCAAATATACAGAGAGTACATTTTAGGAATAGTGATTTTTTATTTTACAGCATGATTAAAAATGCTGTGCATTTTCTTGCAGTGATGCAAGTTAATGCATTGTTGTGCTTCTACCTACCATATGTAGGTAAGGTAAGCAATTTGTAAGGTAAAAATGATTAATTAAATGGAACTTCTAATTGAATATTTTTCCCCTCTATTAACGTATAAGGCTCTGTTTCTTTTAGGTGTGAAAGCTTAATAATGTCAGAAGAACCAAAGCAGGAAAATGATACCAACGAGAAAGCTGGGTTTTCCTTTCTAGAAGAGGTATGAGGGATGCATGGAAATATTTCCAAATCCACCTCTTTATCTACTAGAATTGTCAATCGACACTATAAAATGATATGCTATCTATCTGTCTAGCTATTTCTCAGTGTAATACAGTATATTTTAAGCAGAACTTCACAGGCAGATTCTTTATCAAGGAAATCAGGCATTTAATATGCATCTCAAGAAAGCACTGACATAGCTAGTTCTTTCTCTGTTCAGGCAAATGAATTGCAGTTCTTTTACTCACTGGAAAACATTCTCTCGTTGCCTCCAATATCACATTTCCCATTATTGCTGAAAAGAAATGAGAGAATACAGGCCTGCAGGAATAGAGTAAAGTTTGAAAGGGTGGTGCATAAAATTTACCAGTTAGGCTGGATTAACTAGCATTTATATGAGTTTACATTTACTATACTATAAACGTAATAAATGCACTATTCAGTTCACTTTCTGCAGCCTAATTATTCCCATTGTTGTTGATGGAGAGTATATATTTTTTTGGCACACGTGCAATTATCTCCTGCACTAATGCACAATGACTCCTGTGTATAATATACCAAAGCCATCATTATGGGACACCTCTGTTACTATCGTTGGGAAACACAAATATTTGTTATGTGAGTCCTAAGCCTTGGAATTTCAACAGTCTACAAAAAAATCCATATATTTTGCATTACTACATATACAGAGTATGTCAATCAGACTACAATGAGGCTGCATACTGCTGGTGATTGTAACACAATAGATTGACCACTTAGCTCCGGCCCATGATCTGTATAAATGTTAACTGATGCAGTTTAAATGGCCAGCTTAGCAAGCACAACTGGTATTTGTATGTAACCTAAAGATAAACAGATTATTGTATCCTCTGCAGACTAAACCAGTTTTGTATTATATGCAGCTTGCCCAGCTTGAAGAAGAACGAAGTGCAAAAGAGAAAAAGGAGATGGAAAAAGAATTTCTTAGGCAAGAAGAAAACCGAGACAGATGGAGAAATTTCCATTATATAACCGTTAGTCAACGTTTTAGCAAGTAAGTAAAGGGAATAAATGCATAAAAGGCTACTGTGCAGTTTAATGGAAATCTATTTTCACTTGTATTTGCATGTGCACATGAAATATCCTTGGCATATTGGCATTTGATACCCACACATGGAAGGATGATGCCTACACCACACATCTTTCTGTATAACAGAACACTCAAATAAAAAGTGACATGATATTCTTAACAATAATCAAAACAGTTTAGAAACAACTAACCTTATTAAAAACAATTTATATTTCCTGTTCAGGCAGCTATTTTGTGACATGATGCATCATATCCTAATACTTTCGGGATGAGATCCCTTAATCATAGGCTAAATTTTTTTTTTGTTTTAGCCTATGATTAGGGGATCTCATCCCGAAACGTGTTAGGTTTTGTACAGCTACCTGCTCCAATAAAACATACCCAGAAGTGCCGTCTATTTCTAATTCAATGTGTAATACAGTGGGGACGCTGGAGACCTGGCAGAGGGGGAAGGTAATGGTGAGCTTGAGCGATCTCTATTTTTTGTGTTTTTTAACTTAAAGGGAAGGTACCACATTTTCTGTTTTGGTTCCCACTTGCTGAAGGATATGGTGTGCTGAAGGGTCTGAGGCAAAGGTAGGCTTCAGGCGGTGAGGAAAGTTTTGTAACTGCTCTGTCTAGGAGTGAGAAGCAGGATCAGGAAAGTTAGAAAAAGTTAGTAGAGGAGGCCAAGAATTGTTAGTATCCTGTGGTGTCACTAGCCAGTATAGGGAGTCCAAGCAGTTGGGCTGGAGTATGGGACCACTGTGAGCTTTTTTCTAGCGCTGGGGACTAGTTCACCAATCTTTGAGAACTACCTCTGTGGAGTTATGAAAAGTACAACTGTGGGCTCACTTGAGTAAAAGAGTTGCATTTAACATATGCTCTACTGCATAATTAGGAGCACTAAGCCTAAAATGCACTCAAAACATCTAAACAATAAGATTTAAACTCAGTGGTGTAACTACCGTGCTCTGGGCCCCCCTGCAAAAAAATCTTAGGAGTGCTCTAGCCACCAGCACATCTGCACTGTCCCACCATGCCTGCCTACTCCACATGCCCAGCACCGGAGCATCCTGTATCCCCCTTCCCCAGCCAAATATAAGAGCGGCCAAGGGGGGGGGGGGGGTTCCACTTAAAGAGATACTGACACTAGAAAATGAACTTTTTAAAATATCTATTATAACATTGTCTTTGAATGCTATTTATAATTTTGCATAAAAGTATTTGCCTGGTGCTTTTACATTACCTTTATGGAAAAGGTTCAAATACACTCACGATACGATACAGGAAACTTATCAGCTTACAGCCCTGCTTTCTTCCGATCACATGACCCAGCGTGATATGACAGTAGCAATGATGAAATTGAAGAATCAATGCTGTTACAATCGGTGTACCAGTAGTACCTCCAAACTTTTTATTGAGCGGAATAAAGCCAAACGTTTCAGGAGCCTCACGCTCCCTTCCTCAGTGGTATAGTGCACCCATTGTAACAGCATTGCTTCTTCAATTTCTTCGTCGCTACTATTTACATTACCTTTCTTACCCCCATGTTTCTCTATGAGAGGGCTGCCATATTTGTGCAGCAGTAGGCCCGTAGCATTAGAAACTCTAACTGACAATTTGAGAAGGGACAGTTAGGTTGGCAAAACAGCCAGGTTTAGGAACTTCAAGTAACAATTACTTACAAAAGCAGAACTATCATCGAAAAATCATCAACATGGCCTATAGGTAACTTGTCATGTAGATTAATATTTTGAAAAGAAAATTTTTTGTGTCAGTATCACTTTAACTTTAGAGGAAGCAGAACCCACGGTCCAGGCCCCCCTGTTCCCCCTACAATCATGTGGTCTGCTTCCGATATAATTACACCACTGTTTGAACTCCTAGGGGGCCTAGGAGTACAAAGGACTGTAGGTTGTCTTGCATGAAAACCAGTTAGGTAATACATGTGCACAATGAATTCAATGAATTATGTTCCTTGAGGTTTGTCCCATCCATCCTATGATGCTGCTGGCATACAGTTTTGAAGAGCATTACCTAACATGTTTTTAATCTCTACAGTATGAGTTTTTGTATTTTCATTGTCAACTTGATGTATGTAACGATAGCACAGCAATATTATCTAATTATTTTACTCTCTCACTCACAGGCCTTGGGTCTCCAGCTACTTTAAAACTATCCCAATGCACATCTATTGCTTGCCCTTAGGTGAAAGTCTGCAATCGAAGAAGAAGCAATTAAAGAGAAACTGACAAAAGCCTGATTAACACATATATTTTCTTGACTATAGCCTTTTTTTTCTTTGTTAATTATAAATGTTTTATTATCACAATCCATCACATGTACAATCCATCACATTGTTATTAATGTACTGTTTTATCTGAAGACTGTAAACTATATTAGCTTAATATGTATTAATGGAGATGTTAATCTGATTTCATTGTAATAAAATTATTGAATTTCCCAGCCAGAGCAAAAATCCAAGAATCTATTTATGTTTGCTCAGAATTCCATGATTTCTTGCATTTCAGTTATGTATTTATTCGTACTTGAATCTTGGCTTTAAATATATATTTATAAATCTATAACAGTATACCAAGGGCTCTATGACAATTAAAACACACAGTTATAATGGCATCTCCCACTCAATAAATTCTTGAGTTATTTTAGTTTTAATTCAACCTATCTTTTTTATATTCTTCTCTCTTAATTAGCATCAAGCTTCTTTAAGGGGCAGTGGAGAAAGCCCCTAGTTATCATATATGGTGGGCAGAATCTGCCTAAAAGCAATTTAAAGCTGTTAACTGTGGAGACAACTTTAAGGAACTTGCAGTGGTAGTTTTTTCCCTCAATATAAATAATTTTGGCCTCCATATATTTAAGTTTGTCCTCTGATTTATTACATACCCCTTTGTTTTATAAGGAACTTCAGCTTTCACAGTATTTCTTAGGTCAATCAATCAAAGGCCTCTCAGTAATTAAATAGAAACTGTCACAGAATATTACAGCAACAGCTTCATTTTGAATGATCGGTCAAGTTGAATGGATCTTTTAAGGAACACAAGGGATGCTAAATCAATAGGGTTTTGATTATTTAAATAAAGGAAATGCTGGACATGCATTAGCAGATGTGGAGCTCATTTGAGGTGACAGTTGTGCAGAGTGAGAAGTGCCACGTACTCACCTGTTTTGATGTAGTTACTTATCTAGAGAAATATCTTGCCCGCTGAACTAATCAGTGTATCACTTGACAAACAAGATAAACAGGTTTCATAAGAAACTTTCAGTGCTTCTTACATCACTTCCATATTCAACAACTGGTTAGACCAGGGGCACTCAAAAAATAGATCATGATCTACCAATATTTCTCAAGCTGTTGACCAGTAGATCATAGCAGACCAGGATTATATATAAACAGTTCCATTAGGTCACCCTTATGAGTACTTCCCACAGCATTTTTTTTAAAGTGGTGTTAATTTAAATGCTAGACTAATGGGTTTATGTAATTTATGGGCACTAAGTTTGACCGTGTGCAGTAACCTATAGCAACCTTTTTGCTGATATGAGTGTCATTACATTCAATGTAACGCAGATAACATGACAGTGTAATATTAAATATCGTAAACCCTTACATGCTTCACTAACATTAGGCCCCACACCACTAAAATCCAGGCCCACCTGGTCTATATAGTAGTGTATGTTATATGGTAGACTTATGCTATCACCTACAATGAGGTGAATAAGATCTGTGTCTATGCAAGCTTTACATGCCATAGCAGCATGGCTGCCAGATGCTCTATGGACTATAAATAAATATATATTTTCAAGTGAATAAAATTTGTTAGTAGTGGTAAAAAAAAATTTAAATTACACCTATGACTAAAATGGTTGAACTGCCCGATTACAAGCATGAGTAGGGACATTTTGAATGAGGTAATCTAAATACATTTGAAAAATCCTTTCAACAAAAAAGAGTAAGCCGAGCTTAACTTTCACAAACCCATACCACAATCACACCAGCAGCAGATGAATGGCAGTTTTGACTAGCTATAAGGAATCCAACTCTTTGAGCATAAAGGGTATGATAATATTTGAACAAATGTCTGGTCTTGCTGGCTAAGTTAATGATGATCCTAATGACTTTTTGTCTTTTATTGGTATGTTTAAATGGACAAGTAAAGGCTTTTGTATAATATTTTGCGAGGAGCTATAGCTACAGCCCCTGCCTGATTGCTACAATGAAACCTTACAAGGTGATATTTGTAGGCACAGTGAGATTCTTTTCCTCCCTGCATTTTAAATATTTGTGGCCATCATATTGGAAACAGCACTAGTGTTGCTATTTATATTTCAGTATACTGCTGACCACTGTTTTTATGCTCTCTTTTACCAATGTTAATATAAAATATATTAAATTTGGGTCAGGTATTCCAAATCTGCAATCCAAAAATTGCATGTTGCACAACACATGGCATGGAACTGTGTGCATTTTCTAAGATGAGGGTGTAGTGGATATTGCAACAAGCCTGGCTGGAAGTAACATCACCCTAATCCTTCAGCAATGGAAACCTGTCTTGCAGTGCTTTCTATGAACAGCTGTATAATTGCAAAGTAAACCCAGGGATTTAGAACTAGTTTAAAGGGGATATGTACCTGACTAGTGATTCTATCAATCATACCTTGTCCTTTAAATAAAACAAAGTTTGGTGTTCTGAGAAACTTACCTTAGGTTATTTTTCCTTGTCATTGGCAATGGAAGCTTCTTCAGGTTTTATTTGATGGCCTTCGGCTCCTTTCATGGTCTAGGGTCCTTTGTGGCTTTGCCTCTTCGGTGGTATGGCTCTCTGGCGGTTAGCCTCTTCTGTGGTTCAGCTCACATGCTCTTAAGAGGAGCCCAGATACTCCGGAAAGTGCAGTACAGTCAGGCCCCCCTTTAACCTTCAATTCTGCGGGGGACAGGACGACTGTGCCCACCTGATGGCGACCCTGGGTGTTGTCCTATGACCTCCCACTGCTGAAAAATGCCAATTTGCCTTACCTGGTTGATATCACTTTCAGGACTGGCTGGTAGCAGGTATCATGAAGCTAAATAATGCCTAACCAGATGATATCTTTGTGTTGTATATCTATCTCAAGGACAGATTTTCACCCCATGGACCAAGACTACACAATTACAACTATAGAAAGTCTTAGATTATTTTACTTTAGATTATAAGAGATGTCACAACATACCTGCCCAGCCACCTAGCTTTAATGCCTGTGTATTCCCCTTGTTTCCTGGGGTCTGCCCAGGGTCTGTGAAACCAAACCTGATAACACTTGGCAACCTTGAATAGGCATAAAGGCATTGCCCCTGGTGAATGAACATGGAATACTGATTGACTAAAGGAATTGTCTGGTCGACATGTAGAATGACATGTAGAATGTAAATGCCCAGGCAGGCCATATTCCCCATTCCCTATCCCTCTCCTCCCTTTCTATTTCAGTTTTTCTATTTCTGTCTTCAAATATAAATATAAAGGGTCAGAAAAACAAGTTGTAATAAAAGACTTAAAGAAGTTTAATGGCACAGACACAAGAGATTCTCTTCCTCCAAATATCAAATGTCACTGAGGTTCATGGAGAAAAATAATTTCTAGATATGCTCTTCATGTCAAATCAGTAGTGTCATTGACTGCTGTGATGCAAAAGCACAAAAATGCTGTAAATTGTAAAGAAATAAGCGAAACTGAGCAATCTAAGGAATACCAATATCAAATTCTCCATGTTAGCAAAACAATAATCATTACATAACACAGACACTGGTCTAAATAAATGTACAGTCACTTATTAAATGGGGTTATTTTGGCAATGCACTGGTATGGTTGGACCTTGGTTGGAGGCTTTAGCCTAACATCTTTACAAATGTGAGAGACCCCTGCAAGGATTTGTGTTCACCAAGGACTTTAAGGGCCTCAAACTTTCTGCGGTGACACTTATGGAGACCTGAGTCATTTCAGTAAACAGTGGACAGGACCAATTTAGAAATCAGGGTGCATTTCTGGACCTGAGATTTGGGTAAGCAACAATCATTAGAATCTGTATCCAGGGCAAGGAGCTAGTAATCTATATAAAACCAGGGTTAAGAACTGAGCAGCCAGTATAATAAGAAATTGTAATAGAATAATGTGGTCTAGCAGCTTCAAAAGCACTACGAATGTCAGTTTTTTTTTTATAAATGAAAGTAGGTTTAAATATGGGATTTCCGGCAACACCTGTATTTGTACAGGTGCCAATGAATGACAGGACCAGCAGGTAGGGTCAGAGACCCTGGGGCAATCATTGCAATTCATTCACGTTCACCTTAATTTGCAGAAGGAATTTAGTAGTAGAAAAGGTATAAAGATTAGGTGGTACCAAATGTAAGGTACCTTTCTGGTGATTAAAATATCTTATATGAGACCCTGGGCCAGTGTTGCTGTTTACTGAAAACTGCAGTAGCCTGGGGTTTTTCTGTAGGAGCACTATGTTGCAATCTTCTGCTGCTTTGATCTTCCTTGTTGCAGCCATGGGATGGATGTGCATGTGCTGTAGAGTGAAAAAACAACTTTTGCTTCTGAATTTGACTTTTCACTCTACTACATATGTGCACCAGCAGCAGAACTTAGAGAAGATCCAGAAAGTACTAAGGGGTACACATAGGGGTCACCAAGGTAATAACACTGCCTACATTAATCAAATCTATCATGTAAACACACATCTCCGAGGCATAAAAACATAGAAATACAGGTATGGGAACTGGTGTTTTCCAGAGAATGGATTGTTACATAATTTGGATCTTCATACTTTAAGGGGCAGATTCATTAAGGGTCGAATTTCGAAGTTAAAAATACTTCGAAATTCGACCCTCGAATTGAAATCCTTCGACTTCGAATATCGAAGTCGAAGGATTTAGCGCTAATCCTGCGATCGATCGAAAAAATGTTAGCAAACCTATGGGGACCTTCCCCATAGGCTAACATTGACTTCGGTAGGTTTTATCTGCCGAAGTAGGGGGTCGAAGTTTTTTTTAAAGGGAAAGTACTTCGACTATCGAATGGTCGAATAGTCGAACGATTTTTACTTCGATTCGTTCGATTTAGTTCGAATTCGAACGAATTTAACCAATTCGATGGTCGAAGTACCCAAAAAATACTTCGAAATTCGAATTTTTTTCATTCGAATCCTTCACTCGAAGTTAGTGAATCTGCCCCTAAGTCTACTAAAAACGTTAAATAAACCCAATAGGCTTGTTTTTTCTCCATTAAGGATTATTACATAGGGGCAGATTCATTAAGGGTCGAATTTCGAAGTTAAAAATACTTCGAAATTCGACCCTCGAATTGAAATCCTTCGACTTCGAATATCGAAGTCGAAGGATTTAGCGCTAATCCTGCGATCGATCGATCGAAGGATTTTTCGTTCTTCGAATCGAACGATTTTAATCCAACGATCGAAGGAAAATCCTTCGATCAAAAAAAGGTTAGCAAACCTATGGGGACCTTCCCCATAGGCTAACATTGACTTCGGAAGGTTTTATCTGCCGAAGTAGGGGGTCGAAGTTTTTTTTAAAGGGAAAGTACTTCGACTATCGAATGGTCGAATAGTCGAACGATTTTTACTTCGATTCTTTCGATTTCGTTCGAATTCGAACGAATTTAACCAATTTGATGGTCGAAGTACCCAAAAAATACTTCGAAATTCGAATTTTTTTCATTCGAATCCTTCACTCGAAGTTAGTGAATCTGCCCATACAGTATTTGGATGGATCAAGTACAAGGTACTGTTTTATTACAGAGAAAAAAATGTATCATTTGTAATATTTGAATTACAGTATATGGATAAAAAGAAGTCTATGGGAGACGGCCTTCTCATAATTCTGAGCTTTCTGGATATTAGGTTTCCAGATCCTATACAGATATAGAAAAAATGTTTGACCCACAGCAGCATCATGTTGCAGCAATTAGAGGACAACTGGCTGCAATATGTCCTTGCTCCTGGCTACAACACTTTATGGTAGGGATGCACCGAATCTAGGATTCAGCTTGGGAGTCACACAAGATTTGGCTTTTCTCAGCATGATTCGGCCGAATCCAAGTGCCTGGATGAACTGAGCATGAAAAATCACGTGACTTTTCATCACACATAAAAGGAAGTCAAAATCTTTTTAGCTGCATGCAGTTCTCTTTGCCTAATTTTAATATGCAAATTAGGCTTCCGTTTCATTTAAGTATTTGTCCGAATCTTTCACAAAGGATTCGGCCAAATCCTAAAATAATGGATTCGCTGCATCAGTACTTTATGAGCTATAAGTTATGTTCTTAAACTCACCCTACCCCCTTCCAGATTAACATGGCCAGCCTCTTCACCTTTATTTACAGTCATAATACTGCTTCCCAACAGTGGTCCTACCAGGCACAGATGAGAGTATTGGCTTTTAAACTAAAAACACCTCAGATCATGTAGTCATTAGTGAATAATATATGGTGCTGGTTTTAGTTTGGGCTAAAAATTATCTTTAAAAAAAACCCTTTATAAGAGCTCCCCATAGATCTGCTATGGCCCTGTCTGTGCTTAAAATAAGGAGTGGATGTATCCTAACGTTCCCTGCTTGAAGTACAGTAGGAGAGGAATATCCAACCATAGCTCTGCAGTCACTCAAGCAAAGACAGGCTTCAGATCCCTATGAGGTCAGCCTAGCTGCTGATTGGTTCCAATCCTACAGTGCAGTTTGCTGAGTACTGCCAGCTCCCCTGTCCAGCCTGGGAAAGGAGGCAACTGGAAGGAACAGATGGGCGAGACTAGTAAATCAATCTTAATAGCTACTTATTTAAGCATATGCCTTCGACATTGAAAAGAGTATATTTCACTGGCACATTCTTGTTTTTTTTTACAAACTATGTCTCCTTTAAGCTCACCATTCAACTTACGTTTTTTGCAAATGTAAGAATATATTTAATATTGACAGCAGTTTCTATATGGTGTAGATATGACTTCTGGTCCTTCCTTTCATATATGATATCGCTATCAAGCTCTACCTATGTATTTCTTGCTGCTCTCAACCCCCGTGTCTTTTTTTACCAACCTTCTAGCCACCCTCTTCTTCAAAACAGCTGCACCATCATCATTAAGCCCATTTCTCTCAAAGAGACTCATATCTACATCAATTTCCAGGCCCGGATTTCGGGCTAGGGCACCCCTAGGCCATTGCTGGCTCCTAACGACTGGCTACCTCACGAATGCAACCCCCCACTGTGCGCTGGAGTAATGGGGATTAATCGTAGAGGAGTACACGTCCCCAGTGCTCCTTCCGTTGCGGCTAAAAACTTGCTGTCCTAGCCACATATCCAAGCCTGCCAATTTCTTAGCCACATGTTAATATCCTACTGCCTTCCTGACATAGCAAGTGGCAGGGTAACTCTGAAATAAGTACCTGGTAAGTTCTTGCCTTCAGCTTTTCATCTAGTTTTCTGAAATCATTCTTTTGAACATTCTCTCTTGCACTAAATTTGTCATTGATAACAGTGTGAACCATGATTGATGTGCCCTCACCACCTCCACCACAAGCTAAACCCTAGCACCAGGTAAATAACACTCAAGGTCCTGGAGATAGATAACCATATTACACTTTCTTTTAACTGAAGCAATGTAAATCGTTCTTCACAGTAAGGGCAGTGAAGCTGTAGAATTATGTGATGCCAGTTTCTATTCATGCCTTGGATGACTTCATGGACAAGTATAATATCCATGGCTAAAGTGATCTCAAGAGCAAAAGCTAGTTTAGTATAGATATGTGTGTATATATAGGTATGTATGTTCTGGGTCATTTGGAAGTGTTGAACTTGAGAGAATTTTTACTATATTATATATAGATTTTACTATAGTGTGTACCGTAAATCCGCAATCCTGGACAGCCGGATGGGACTGCTTGGAAGTGGCTGAATTTGGCTCCATGTGCTCACAGGAAAAGTATCCTGAGCTGGTTTGTTAGTGAAGAGGATAATAAGCTTGGGGTCCAAAGTTAGCACCTAATTTGGGGGGGGGGTTCCTAACAGGGACCCTCCAGCTAGATCCACTTTCCTTGTCCATAAATGTGTGTAAAAATTATTGGTGGGCCCTTTGAATTTGCCTAATACTAGATAAAATTAAAATGAGAGAAATGATGGTAAAGTCAGGGGATATAAATATATTTACCTTGGGTTACTATTTAAAGGGATACTGTCATGGGAAAACGCATCAGTTAGTAGTGCTGCTCCAGCAGAATTCTGAACTGAAATCCATTTTTCAAAAGAGCAAACCGATTTTGTTATATTCAATTTTGAAATCTGACATGGGGCTAGACATATTGTCTATTTCCCAGCTGCCCCAGTCATGTGACTTGTGCTCTTCAGTCACTCTTTACTGCTGTACTGCATGTTGGAGTGATATCACCCCCCCCAGCAGCCTAACAACAGAACAATGGGAAGGTAACGAGATAGCAGCTCCCTAACACAAGATAACAGCTCCCTGGAAGATCTAAGAACAACACTCAATAGTAAAAGCCAAGTCCCACTGAGACACATTCAGTTACATGAAGTAGGAGAAATAACAGCCTGCCAGAAAGTAGTTCCATCCTAAAGTGCAGGCACAAGTCACATGACTGGGGCAGCTGGGAAACTAACAATATGTCTAGCCCCATGTTAGATTTCAAAATTGAATATAAAAAAATCTGTTAACTATTTTGAGAAATGGATTTTAGTGCAGAATTCAGCTGGAGCATCACTATTAACTGTTGCATTTTGAAAAAAACATGTTTTCCCATGACAGCATCCCTTTAACAAGAACAATAGTATGATCAAACAATGAAAGGCTGATTTACTAACAAAAGAATTTTCGGCTGCAAATTTAAAACCAACTGGCTGTTTGGAATAAGTGTGCATATTTTTATTTTCTGTTCATAAAAGTTGATTCCTAGACTAAATATATTTTTGTATGTACTTTTTGCCAGCATATTGTTTCCATCCCACAAGTTGTTTGTAAAAGTGACAAAGGATTACGCATTTTGTGCAGACAAAATTACTAGGTTTGGAAAATGATTTTTCATATTGGTGAGTCAATGCCTTATAGGGAAAAAAAAAGTGTACTCTATTAATGCAAATGAATCAGGCAGGGATAACTATAACAGAATATAAATACAAAAACAAATGCATAAGTGACAAGGGAAAGGTAGTCCCTGCGCCCCAGAGCTTGCAATCTAAATGGGAGGCTATTATTATTCTTCATGAAGCCTCTGCACAAAATTCCTACTTACACCTCGTGTCCTTTTCAAAAACCAGCAACCCCACTCATGTCAGTATACGAAGCTACATTAATCCTGTCAAATTCATTAACTGAATGGCGATATTAATGCTTTTTTTATTCAATAAAACACAGTTTTGAGTGAGTAACAGACAGTGCAGGGCTCCATTTTCCTGCTCCCTGGGCTGAGATGTGAGTAAAAGCCGCCAACTCCCCTTCCCAATCCTCCTCCTCCCGCACAGACTCAGAGGGGAGGGGGAATCCCACAGTCGAGCACCGGAGAGGAGGGACAGAACCCGGGAGGAAGAGGAGGCCGCAAACCCCCCCTTCACAATTCGCTAGGCCCCGGCTCCGCACCGCTTCCTGGTTACCAGCTGCCGTTGTTAGGGAGGGAGGGAGAAGGAAAGAGGGGGGTCACGGCGGAGGGTCAAAGGGGAAAGGTCACCCACCCAGCATCCTCCGTGTTGGATACACAGCCATCTTGCTTCTGCGAGACAAGAAAATTCATGCGGTAAGTGGTTTTATTTGCCCTACTCCCGTCATGCCCTTATTTCCCCAGCCAAGCTAAACGCGCTCGCTGCTTATTACGGCAGCAGGGCCAGAAGGCCGGGGAGAAGAGCGCTACGGAAGGAGGGGGAGCCCGAGGGAGGCCCAGGCGGCTTTTGTCTGCGCTCAGGCCAGTGTAGGCTGCGCTCTGTATTAGACAGCGGAAGAATTGCACACGGCTTTTCGTTCGCGCGGGGAAGAGCTGGGCGAATAGGCTAATGAGAGAAGACGCGGGGCCCTGCATAATAAGGAGGAAGAGAAGGCCGGGGAGAGTAGTAAGGCCGCTGCAACTGCTGGGCCTTGGGCCGCCAGATTGGGAATGGGAAGGCCTCGGAACAATCAGGAATGTTAACCCTTCACCTGCTTTTTGAACTACAAATCCCATCAGTATTCCGGAGCCTGACGGAGGGTTGTAGTCAAAGAGCAGCTGGGGGAGGGAGGACATAAATGTGCACCTTCCATCGGCACAAGGATTAACCTGTAATAATTGGCAAAGTATCAGAGCAATCACAGGGAGGAGCAAGCAATAAACGAGCTGCAAATTGGGGGGGGGGGGGTGTTATGAAATAATTGCAGCTTTTCTATCACTTCCAGGTTCAAGTGTAAAACTTCAGGGATGTAGGTGATGTTGTGTTCCACATCGGTGCATCTCCCAGTAGCCTTGCACTGACATCTTCTGGAGCCCCATCTGGCTACAGATCTCTGCTTTGCTGCTGTACTACTGCTTTCTTACTACCTGTAGTGTCAGCCAGTACAGAGAGGAATCCTGAAACATATTGCTGGTAGTTGTCCTGTGCCACAGCTTGCCCTATTTTTGTTGTGCAACGACACTAACCCTGTGTCCTGTTCTGCTCAGTACAGAAAGAATGACCGTAAACTTGAATTTGAATGCATCTTATATTAGGAAACTTATTTGTTGTCAAAGTTGTTTGCAGGTAAAGATAACACACAGTATTTTTTTCATATATTCATTTGTGATTATGCGGGGTAATGTATACATACATATAGTTATTTAGGCCTCCTATTACATAACATCGGTATGCATTTTTCAGTGGCGTGCTTTATATTCTTCATTGTACTATTACAATAGTTATCCTTTAAATAATGATGGTACAGTACATATTTTGTACCTACTGCTAGAAAAAATAAAGCTGGCCATAGACACAAATATAAAGTTGTACGAAGTGCAAGTTTGTGTGATTTTCAGACTGACTGTGTGTGTGTGTGAAGTGTCCCGACATTTTTTTATTCCATGGCATCCTTTCAAAAGCAAATTTTTTTTAAAAAAAGAACAGGTATGGCAACCGTTATCTGGAAAACCGTTATCCAGAAAGCTCCGAATTACAGAAAGGCCACATCTCCCATTTTAATCAAATAATTAAAAAAACTCAAAAATGATTTCCTTTTTCTCTGTTTTAATAATTCAGTACCTTGGACTTGATCCCAACTAAGATGTTATGAATCCTTATTGGAGGCAAAACAATTCTATTAGGTTTAATTAATATTAAAATGATTTTTAGCAGACTTAAGATATGGCGATTCAAATTACGGAAAGACCCTTATCTGGAAAACCACTGTTCCCCAACGTTTTGGATAACAGTTCCCATACCTGCAAAAAAAAATCTGTGTTTAGGAAGACTTTTGGACCTAAGTTACACAGGAATAATTTGAATTTTTTTTTTTAATTTCTAGTAAGTGTAAAGGCTTTATTCGTTGTATAGGCTTTTAAAAAATTACAATGCAAGTTGAACACACCTTTTGATCAGTTTACAGCAGAACAGAATCACATTCACTTTTGTCTGACCTAGGCTTATAGAGGCTTATAGAACTTGTCTATGTGTTTGTTCCAGTTGGTTTGGATTAGACTCAGAACAAGTACTGTATGTTGTGTGAATAAGTCCAGAGAGTATTCTCTACCTGCTTTGGCACAGAAGTTATCCAGTTTGAGCACTGCTATGATCTGGGAACCAGAGTAAGCGCCGACTTTATATTTCAAGTTAAGGGTTGTTTACAGTAACAACTGTGGAGTGTTTTTGACAACTTAATTGCAAGAAATAGACTGATGTGAAGCTTCTGGGCCTGCTCACACTAGCTACATTTTCTTCCTTCATGGCCAGCTATAATGATATTTGTATTCCGTACATGGTATTTTGTGACAAAGTATTGAAGATTCACTGTACCTTAGTTTTTAATGGCATTGGTCAAATGGAATATATTTTTTTGTTGATTTAATTTTCCCCAAGTTTATATTGTCATGTTACAGACTGAGCTAGCAGATTGAGTTTTGCATAGGATGTCATAATCTGAATTCTGTACAGCCAAAAGCTTTCTTATAAACTTGCTCAACAATTCTGCTGTGGTTATACAAGTTATTTGGTTACCCAGTGTATCTCCAGTATTCCCCAGTCAGCCTTTATTGCTGTTTCCCCCACCCCCACGCTAGTATTAATTGTGGTGGCAGTTGTCCATCTGACTGCAGCATAGTTGCAGTCTCTGGGGCTCATTTATAAACTCTGTGCAAATTTGTACCTGGGCAGCAAGCCATAGCAACCAGTTGACCAGTGAAAGCAATTATCTTATTAGTTACCAAGGGTTACTGCCTAGGTGCAAATTTGCCCAGTGTTTGTGAATGAGCCCCTCATTTATATATACAGTGTAACAGAGTAAAGAGACTTTCATGTGATGTAAGTTCCATGCAAAAGTCTTTCATTTCACCCTGTGCTTTAATTAATGCCAGAAGTTGGTGTGGCCTTGTAAAAAAGAAAAAAAAGGACATGAAATGATCTGATTTTATGTTGTGGCCAGATTTGATGCACGGTTTGGCCCGATTCCCAAAGGTCGGGCAGATTTGGACTGATGTGATTCTAGTTAGTTTTAGGTTGAGTTACACTGACCAGCAGCAGACCACTGTTACTTTTAGGCTAATGGCACACAGGCTGATCTGCTGTCTTCATGAGGCTATTTGAAGGTGAGCTAGAGAAGATGGGAGGGAACCTATTTTAGTCTGACTTAAAAATCTGCATATCACTGCTTTATGTAGTAGTTGACCAGCTATATAAAACATGTTCAAGGTAGAAGGAACTTAGCTTTTTGCTTTTTTAATGAATGGTTTATTAAATAAAAACATTTCAGTTAACTCAGACACCTGGGAAGGCATCCTAGAATAACAGCAGTTGCCACCAGCACCCACAAGTGACACTCCTGCATAAATAGATACTTGACACACTTCATTCAGTGTTCTAAGTGTATGGGCTGGTCATTCCCAGTACTGGGATATTGTCATATCATTGCCACCTTTGTTTTAAAACTGCTGCGTGCTCTAGTGTAATTTAACAGCAACTTTTGTTTACGGATCCGCACACACACAGTTTTGTGCAGTAGGGGGAAGTGCCCCTTTCTTTATTTTATATCACCACCAACATCAATGTTTGGGGGGGTACACCATCCCTTCATCAGGATGCAATCTCAAATGTGACACACCTTTATAGGCATAACCCAGCCTCTTCCCCCATAATTCCATGTTCACATGTGGGCACATTTCTCAATTAAAACACTCAATAGAACAAATGATTCTCAATAGAAAAAGTCCATTCATAAATACCAAGTCCCACATAAATAGTTTATAAATCCAACATGTCAAAAAATCCAGAATCCAGAGTCAAAAATACTAGATCACACAGGTAACAATTTGCTTCTAGCATAGCATACAGTTGAAATACATATAGTAGAAAAATATTGTTCACTACCTTTTGAGTTATTACTACTATTACTATTCTTTTGGTATCCCCCTGGTATTTCTCATCTGTAGAGAAAGGAAAAAAGAAGGGGCAGAGATCAGTCAGTATTAAACATTATTACAAATTCATATTTACAAAAAACAAGCTAAACTAAAAGTTTCATTAAGACCTTTTGGAAATGGCGTTTTGAGTTGCCAGATCCAAAAGGCCTCATGCCTTAATAAAGACTTTTTCATATCATTACGTATGACCCCCATTCAGCCTTCCTCAAAAGGATGGGCTCATGTGTAGGGCATTAGAGGATCTCTTCTGTCTTTATTCATCGACATTAGTAATAAAAAGTGGCCACTTAAAGAATTTGCACCAACATCTCTAATAAAGACGTCCATAGACTTTAATATACATGCCCTATTCAAATTAACCTAAGTGCAAGAGTGCTAGTGAAGTTTCTCTAGGCAGAAATGATCGGTAGTCAGAATTCCTTATGAAATGCTCACCCAGCTGAAATAATGCTAGCGAAAATTCGCCAGCATTTGACTGCTGAGACCCAAATTTTCATATTAGCACCTGGCGAAGTGGCACGGATTGTGGCAAAGCGGTCGCTATAGAAAATACACCCTTTCGTGAATTTCCTCCCATGATTATTTAGAGATCTCATAAACTGATAACATTGATATTGTAAGCACCCCAAACCACTCGTAGGCCCATGCGCATGCAGTGGATATCTGCTCTAAAGCGTGTGAGTATGCATTTCTGAACCAAAAGCTGTCACATGCCCCTACACGTCTAGCATTAGTCTAAGGTGATAAAAGGCACCACTCTCACACCCTGGCCTTCTATGATGGATGCCTGGTGACGGAGGGATCGACACCTTCCAAGTAGGACAATTCCAGAAAGATTCACTAGCACTGAAAGGCTGGTGCAAGCAGCGACAAGCCCATGCGTGTTTATTTGCAGATAAGGCAAAGTTTTGGGGGTTATACCCCTTTGTCAAGCATATACTTGACCCTGAAACATTGCCTTATCTGTAAATAAACACGCAATGGCTTGTCCCTGCTTGCACCAGCCCTTGAGTGCCAGTGAATCTTTTTGGAATTAGTCTAAAGGTGGCCGTGCATGGAGAGATCCGCTCGTTTGGCGATGTCGCCAAACGAGCGGATCTCCCTCCGATATGCCCACCTTGAGGTGGGCAATATCGGGCTGATCTGATTGTGGGCCCTAGGGCCCAACGATCGGATCCTAACGATGCCTAACGGGCGGTCGGATCGCGGGACCGCATCAACGAACAGATGCGGCCGCGATCCGGCAGGATTTTTTGTCCCATCCGATCGAGATCTGCCCGACTTTCGGCCAGATCTCGATCAGTGAGGCCCCATACACGGGCCAATAAGATGCCGACACGGACTGTCGGCAGCTTTTATCGGCCCGTGTATGGCCACCTTAAGGCAGGGGTCAGCAACCTTTACTATCAAAAGAGCTATTTTGCCCCCTCTTCCCCTAAAGAAAAATAGTCTGGAGCCATAAAACAGATTATAAACTTTTAAAAGTTTTAACCTTTTTTCAATTGTAATTGTTGCAACAACAGAATACAACAAACAGAAGTGCAGTGTGTATATGTAGTCCTACTTTGAAATAAATTAAACACTGAATAGCCCTATTAAATGTAAATTCTGTTCGGTCTTCCCTGTCGCTCCTGGGACGTCTATACAGCCCTTGCACCTGCTGGCGGCTTCCTGGATGTGCGACTGCGGTAAGCTAACCATTAACTTACCCCGGTCACACACTCAAGCAGCTGCCAGCAGGTGCGAGGGCTGTATAGCCGACCTGGCAAAGCTGCAAGACTAAGCCGCAGGATGAAGAGCCGCATAAGGCTCCGGAGCCTCAGGTTGCCTACCCCTGGTCTAAGGGGTTCTATTTGAGCAGAATTACAGTGGGGATCAGTAATGTGTACTTACTCTGACTTTTATTATTTTTATTCCCTTAGTTCAGTGGTTCTAAACCTTCCTAATGCCGCAACCCTTTAATACAGTTCCTCATGTTGTGGTGAACCCCAACGATAAAATTATTTTCGTTGCTACTTCTGTAGCTTCTGTATAACTGTGGGTATGAGTTGTTAGTAGAATTGGGGACTCCCTGCCCTATCATAGCTAAAGGCCTGGCTGGATGGTGCAGGTAACTGGGGGAAACTGGAAGGTGCAGGTAACTGGGGGAAACTGGAAGGTGCAGGTAACTGGGTGTAACTAGAAGGTGCAGGTAACTGGGGGAAACTGGAAGGTGCAGGTAACTGGGGGAAACTGGAAGGTGCAGGTAACTGGGGGAAACGGGAACCCCTAATCTGTCTTAGGTGACCCCTGTGAAAGGGTCATTCGACCCCCCAAAGGGGTCGCCACCCATAGGTTGTGAACCGCTGCCTTAGTTACAAGTTTACAAACTCTTTGCAATTAGACACTCTTTGTGTTCCAGCTCTTTTGCTTTGGACTACCCTGGGATTGTAACTCCACAGTTTGGGATTTTGAGGCAAATGGCTACGGTGACCCATAACATTTAACTGACTCTCTTTAATCTGTTTTACTACAGTGTGTCTTGTTTTTCCATGTTTGAAGTATTCTAACAAAAAAGTCTTTCATTTTTGTTTCCTTCAAAAACTTGCAGTGTTCACTGAACTAGCATCACTCCGTGTAATGTACAAGAAAAATGATGAGTTGTTTGCATTGTGCAGGAAGTGCTCCTTGCATGGCTCATTATTAACAAGGGCACTATTCAAGATATTCTGTAGTGCATTGCTAAACTGCAGCAGAGAGTTTACAGGAAAATATGACTTCAGATCTTGCAGGCCACAGAGCTTTCCATTCACATAAATATTTGCACCACAGGCTTCAGAAGCAACAGAAAACGACAACCTTTTTTTCAATGTATAGTAATATAGCTTAATAACATTTAACTTAGTGAAAAGTAGGTCTCAATTATCCAGGTGCGTGTACCTGACCCTCATGCCCCTTCCAATACTTCAGTTCTGTTTCATGAGTACTGTATGTATGATGTCAGCTCCATACTCTGTCACCTTGCATTTATCAGTCACCCTAATCCTAATTCTTAAAGAGGTGGTTCTCATTGAAGTTAACTTCTAGTGTGCTATAGAAAGGCAAATTCTAGCAATTTTTCAATTGGTCTTCATTATTATTATTATTATTATTTTTTTTATACTTTTTTAAATTATCCTAAAGATCCTTACTGAGCATGCCTGAAAGACCATGCCGGCAGAGAGCATGTGTAGCATTTTTTTTTTTTAAATTGTAAGCTCATGCCAGGTAGAGAGACTTCATCATGGCTGCCTGCCAGGGAAAAGTGGTGGGAGAGAGACTCTGGAATGACATTAAGCAAGCTAAATACACTAAATCTTAGGTGTGCATCCTGTATATATTGTTTATGGTACCTCTGACACCAAATACTGGAAATGTGTCAAAGTAATTAAAATATAATGTACTGTTGCTCTGCACTGATAAAAGCTGTGTGTTTGCTTCAGAAAGACTACTGTAGTTTATATAAACAAGCTGCTGTGTAGCCATTGGGAAAGACATTCAAGCTGGAAAAAAGGATAAAAGCAAAGATTACATAACAGACAAGCCCTGCCCAATACAATGGTATTTTAGTTATCTGCTATGTAACCTGCACCTTTTCCACTTTTTTCCAGCTTGAATGGCCTCCCCCATAGCTACCAAAGTAGGTAGAACAGGAGCACACCCTTATACAGATCAGCCTGGTGCACAGTCTTAGAGGCTCTGGCAGCCTCACATAAGCTCTCCTTTGTGGGGCGTGACCCCGAAACATTGCATTCCGCACAATAAACGAGCAGGTATATCCTGCAACTTGAATGCCTGTGTGCCGATCTTTTCCTGTTCTAGAGCTCCCCCATAGCTACGCAGCAGCTTGTTTAGATAAGCTATAGAAGTCTTGCTGAAGTAAATGCACCACTTTTACCAGTGCATGCTAACAGTATATTATATGTTAATTACATTAACACACTTTAATTTTTGGTGTTACTGTTCCTTTAATATACTAATATATTTTCCATGTTGGAAAATAATTGGAAAACCTAAAACAAATTAAATGTTAATTGAACCTGGCATATAGCTGTCCAAAATTAACTAAAGTATTGTTGTTAAGGTCCCCATAGACCCAAAGATCTTTCGTTGGTGAACGACCGATCGGCCCCAGTGCAATCTATTTATGTTTGCAGGGCCAAGCAGGCAGCTACCCTCGGTTTTCCTAGCAATATCGCCTGAATGGTCTTTTTAGTTGATGGACAAATCGTACATTTAAACAATCGTTTCGATATAATCGTGGTCTCACAATAACGAAAAGATCTTTTAAAGATCTTTAAATCTATGGCCAGCTTTATAACAAGGATTGTTTCTGCCATATCCTCTGTCACAGAAGCTCTTACATCTGATTTGTTTTCAGTGCTTGTAATTAGGAGTTGTTACATTTTTGGCGACTCCGACTCCAGATACGACTCCACAGCTCTGAAGGAAATGTCCAGTCCCATGGGGGCTGCTATTTCTTTGCATTATGATTGACTTACCTGATATCCAGGGTCGGTGTTAGAAAACTGCCTGGGTTTTTGCAAGCGAGCGATCCTCTTCCCTTGCTTTCCTTTGCACAGTAAAGTTAAATGCTAGACTTTGAGTAACCCAGGCCAGTGCATTTTTCTGCTAACAGGAGCACTGGCTCTGGTTATCGGGTAAGTCATTACAATCCTTGGGGGTGCCCTAACATCCATGGATTAGACCTTTTTTACTCCTTCAAGCAACTGGAAAGTTTACATCTCCATTAAACACTAAGCATCAATGCCGGAGATCTGAATGGGTTGTATTTTTAATCAACTTGTGGTTTTGTTTTGATATTAACTGAAACAATAGGTTACCACACAATCCTTATTTTACAGTAAAATATTAGAACATTTTAGCTGTTTGTATGGGTGAATAGCATCACAAATATGCATGGCCTTTAGATTTCCTGCTTTTTTTTTATGAAAGAAATACAAATTTCAGGAACTGTAACTGCTAATTTCCAGCCTGCAATAAACTTGATTCAAATGTGAGATTTGTAGCTGCACCTTCATGTCATCTTAGAGAAGCTACTTCTCTGAACCTGCTTACTGCACCCGTGTACTGTTTTGTCAAGCTTGTTTTGCTATGTTAAGAGAACTTTTTAAGAGACCAGAGAACCGAAGATGTTGCCCTGGGATTACCTTGTTTTCTGGATCAAAGATCATTCCTAATGTAGTTTAATACTATATATTTCCTGTTTAAAACATGGTAAACAAACTGCGTAACTGAATTGTACATGGTTTAACGTACAAGATCTGTTATTAATCATCTAGCTTCATTGTACAGTGTGCAAGGCTGCTAGGAAGGGAATGTTGCATTTTGTTTCGTGTTTGTATTATCATGAAACCCTATGAGCTTGCACCATTCCAAGGGGTTGGATATAAGCCTTAAGGTGAATACTGTCTGATCTCTCTTGCTTAAAAAATTGATCTAGTAGCTCCCCATCTTCATGCTACTAGCTACCTAAGCTTAATCACCTCCACACAATAAACCATATATATGCAACAGAAAATTCACAACTCGGCTGTTTAGTAATTCAGATTTGCACAACATTGGAGCATAGAAACTTGCATGTTCTTTATCTGCCTAAATAAATAATTACGCCTTTAGCATCAGCTTGTCAGCTGTAACTTCACTCTTCTATTTATAATTCCGACAACCCCTAAGCTTAACTTCTCAATGGCAGTCCAGAGTGTAGTGACAATGGCATGCAAGATGGCTGAACAAAACACAGGAAGGATCTGCTGTTGACAACTTTGAAGGCATGGACTGATGCAGCTCCTTTGTGTGTTTTTGAATTCATGTTACAGACGATGCATTCATATTGTTTTCAAGCTTAATAAAATCAGAGGCAGTATACATTTAAGTGTTTGTGATACATGCATTGCACAGAAAAGTATTTTGTGTGTGACTTCTGATATTTGACTGTTAAAAATCAAAGTACACAATAGCAGCATTGTGCATGGACAAGTACACACATCTTTGCTTACTTTTCACTCACTTTATTTTTTGGTTTATTCATCAAACAGTTTTTTTTCTGTTGTCTTTTGGTAATTTTGTAATCGCCTTTGCACCCCATGGTGCTGTATAACAATGATTAGTTGTTATGGGATACTGCAATGTTTTCAGTGTTGCACCTACCTATGTACATTAATTTCCCAGGGGAGACCATAACATGAATAATACAAAAGAATGTTTCCACTAAGTCTGCTAAACCAGTATATCCTTTGCAAATATCTTTTAAGTTCTGCAAAGTTGTAAAACATTTTCAATACATATGTTTGAATATTCTAAAGAATGCACACAAACAGAGCAACTGCAATGTGAAGTAAAGTTGTAGTTTGGTATTAAACAGGTATGGGATACTTTATCTGAAAACTCGTTTTCCAGAAAGCTGAAATTATGGAAATGCTGTCTGCCTTTTTCTCTGTAATAATAAAACAGAATGTTGTTCTTAATACAAACTAGGAAATTAATACTTATTGGAATAAAACCAGCTTTTTGGTTTATGTAATGTTTAAAGATTTTCTAGCATGTTCTAGAATGAAGATCCAGATTACGATAAGATCCATTATCTGGAAAACCCCAGGTTCCAAGCATTCTGGATAACCAGTTCCATTCCTGTACATAAAAAGCTTAGCCATCAAATTTGAAAATGTGTCTTTTGTCAGAGTAAGTGATAGTTACTTCTGGGCAGTGTACGCTGTGATACACAATTTGAAATGTAACTTTTTAGGCCTGGCTACAGTTTCTTTTATAGGGCATCTGGAGCTAAGTGACAAGGGGGTTCAATATTTTGCTGGATTAGATTTATAAATAAATCTCAAAATTAAATTCTACTTTAACATCAGGCAGCCATGTTTAGAAGTAACCTGTTATGGGTAGTAGAACATGGTGCTGTGTATCTTAAGCTTTTTCAGGCAATTGCAATCTTATTTATGGGCAGTTGTTTCTGGAATTTTAGCAACGTTATTTATCAAAGGTCGAATTTTAGAGCTTTGTGAGGTTTTCTATTTATACCTTGAATGAACTCAAAACTAGAATCGTCTCTAATTTAAGAAAAAAAACTTGAATGGAAAATAACTCGAATAAGTGAATTTGTGGTTAACGGCCCAAAAACTCGATTTAATCGAGTTTTTGGCAAAAAAAACCCCTCTAATCACTCAAATTAATGAGTTTTCCGGCGAAAGCCACCCAAAAAACTTGAATGTCATGAAGGCTAATAACATCTTCATATAGTTCAAGGGACCTCTGCCATTGACGTCTACATGACCTATTTGAGATGGTGTATTTTTGGATTCGAGTAATTTCCAGGTTTGGGTTTTAATAAGTTGTGTATTTTAATACGTTTTTATAATACTTTTTTTTAAAAAACTCACATTTTTCAAATTTCTTTTTAACCTGAAAATTAAAGTAGATTTGTGGGATATGGTCTTGCCATAATTCAGTGCTTTCTGGATAATGTGTTTCCAGAAAACAGATTCCATAACTATACTGTGTATGTACATATGGTTAGGTATATTAAAGGGACAGATTTTTTTTATATTCAATTTTGAAATCTGACATGGGGCTAGACATTTTCTCAATTTCCCAGCTGCCCCTGGTCATGTGAGTTGTGTCTGCTCTTTAGGAGAGAAATGCTTTCTGGCAGGCTGCTGTTATTCCTTCTCAATGTAACTGAATGTGTCTCAGTGGGACATGGGTTTTTACTATTGAGTGCTGTTCTTAGATCTACCAGGCAGCTGTTATCTTGTGTTAGGGAGCTGTTATCTGGTTACTTTCCCATTGTTCTTTTGTTTGGCTGCTGGGGGGGGGGGAAAGGGAGGGGTAGATATCACTCCGACTTGCAGTAAAGAGTGATTGAAGTTTATCAGAACACAAGTCACATGACTTGGGGCAGCTGGGAAATTGACAATATATCTAGCCCCATGTCAGATTTCAAAATTGAATATAAAAAAAATCTGTTTGCTCTTTTGAGAAATGGATTTCAGTGCAGAATTCTGCTGGAGCAGCACTATTAACTGGTTCATTTTGAAAAATTTTTTTTTCCCATGACAGTATCCCTTTAAGTTAAGATCTGCACTGATTTACCAGTAATTTAAGGTAAAAGGCCCTGGTGCCAACTAAAATATGTATGTATTTGTGAGCATATGTGTATTTAAAAAAAATCACTCACTCCTATCTCTTGCTGGTCATTTTTTATATCTATACTCTGAATGTTGACCTGGCATATACCATTGATATCTAGGCATCCATTTGAAAAAAGTTTTTGTCTGTGTAACAGAAAAATTGATCAACACATAAAACCGTTTTCTTTGGTAATGTTTGTTTAATCTATTTAGCATAATTTTACAGGACTATTTTTGGCCGAGGATTTTTAGTGGAAACTAAAAATCTATGATTTAATTGCATCAACTAACGGCATGTCCGCACTGGATTAAACTCATGTCATGTGAAGGGCAAAGCAGTTAATAGCTTAAGCAGATTTCATTTATTTATTTATTTTGTAATCTTTTGACTTTTTAGAAGAGAAGGCATTTATTTGCTTTGCTTAGGTACTATACTGGAAATAGTAAAGTCTACTCTTTGCATCAACTTAATCAGTGTATGGGTGGATAGTATTGGTGGCTCACTGCCTCAAGATCCAAATATATGACAATAAATATCTACAAACTGCACTCTGTACTAGTGATGTATGGGTCGACAAAAAGTCAACCGACCCAAACTCTACCAGCACTATTAATAGACCCGCACCTGACCAACATGACTTGGGGGCAGGGACATCTCTAAATGGCGGCTGCCAGAAGCACAAGCCGGCACAGTAAGGTCGCAAACATTGTGCAGAAGTCGTCCCGAACCTGCAGGTATTGGTTTGATCCACACATCCCTACTCTACACTAAGTGTTGTTTGTAGATATTTGTTATTTTTGTTGAAATCCCAGCATACATCTCTTCAGGGTTTTCAGTAAAATGTATCACATTGTGGAACTTTGCTGTTAGTACAGAGTGCTGTTGGGAGATTCACAATCATCAGATGCTGCATGGTTACTCTTTATTTTGCATGATTAGTCCCAAAGTGATGCACAATACTGATAATTTTGCAAGCAAGTCCTAATCTTACTGCATTATGCATAAATAAGGATCTTTACATCACTTGTCACACGTGTGAAGCAAGTTTAAAGTTGTGTGGAATCTGTGGAGTTTCTGCAGTGCAAGCAAACACATTTTGTTAATATCCAATTGTTTTCTTTTAAGCTTTACGGCCATGTAACATGGGGCATTTGAAACTGGAAGCAACTGTCCGCTTTTAACCTTCAACTGACTAGGGATGCACCAAATCCACTATTTTGGGATTGGGCCGATTCAGAATCTTACTGAAAATGGCCAAATCCTGAAACGGAATGCTGAATTTGTTGCTTCAAAACTTCTGATTGCTTTTGTATAGCTTGTGGGCTGACGCAGGTCAGTGGAACAGTACAATTTGAACCCCAGTAATCTTCATCCATTTGTTTAAAATGTTATAAGTGCCTGAGTAGGTGCAAAGTATTACTGTACAACCTTTTTACATGGGGATCTACAGCCTTACTTTAAAAAATAAAACTCTTAAATGTCAAAAGCAACTCTCTTCTTATATAAATCTATTAAAACTTCTATATGTTTTCATGTAACCATGGAAGTCTTCCTTCTGTTATGTGATTTCCAGTAAAACTAGGTCAGCCATTGTTCAGATTTGCTAGTTGGGCATATTTTGTCCAAATTTCAAACTTACTGGCACTACTTCTGCACCAAACTGACTAATATATTTCTTTAATGTACTAGTTGCATTTACATGCTTGAGGGGTCCATGTTTTTATTTAACATAGTAAGTATGCTGTTGGTATTCATAATTTTATTTATTATTCTTCCACCAAAGCTTCTATGTTGAGGCTTGTGTTCTATGTTACTTTTTGACTCTTAGTGGAGGTTTTTCCCCCCCAAAATTCCAAAATTTTAATTTTTTTGGGATAAAAAAAACTCGACTTTTTCAAGATTTATTATGCCCCGAAGCTGCAAAAAACTTGAAAAATACTCCTGCTAAAACCTGTCGAGGTCATGTAGAAGTCAATGGCAGAGGTCCCTTGAACCATTTGAAGATGTTTATACCCTTCATGATTTTCATGAAATGGTGGGAGGTTTGGTGGTTTGTGCTTGAAAACTCGATCGATACTATAGTTCATATTAACAAGCTGCTGAATAGCAATAGAGGAAATTGAAAAAGGCTATATGGCACAGGTTAAATAGTAGATAACAGATAACACCATTATGTTCTGCAGAGCTTTTCTGCTGTGTAACCTGAGCCTTGTCTCCTTTGATTGGCTGCCGCCATTGCTACACATCAGCTTATTTATATAAACAATAGTAGTGTTTCTGAATCAAACAAACCAGTTTTACAAGTGCAGGGCAACACTGTATTATATTTTTATTACTTTAAAACAATTTCATTTTTTGATGTTAGTGTTCCTTTAAAGTGGCATTAAAGTTTACCATTACAAATGGCAAATGACAATTACTTTTTTAATTTTATAATATTTTGTTACATTGTGGATTTTTTTTCTACTTAAATAAATGAGGCTACCATTAGTCTTTCTGATCTGTGGTTCATTTTTAAATATGTTTAGGACCCCAGGCATACCGTGATATGATCCCTTACCCACCTTCCCCCAATTAAATATGTGAAGCCTGTCCCATGACTCCAAGTAAATATCCAGATGTTTCAGAATTTTGTATGTGTTGAGAAAGCTTTGCTATCCTGGCTTATCTTGAAATGTGCTTATCGGAAACAAAATTTGGCAGTCTTATCACTAAGTACAGGCCTGCAGACTGGCATGCTCTTACAGCAGAATGATGTTCACACTGCCAAAACTAAAATTGATGCAACGCTGTTGTTATTTCAGTCTTTCAGTATTTCAGTATTTAGAGGAACCCCCTTCCCTTCAATTAATTTATTGGCACAGAGATGTACGGTGAATTGGTAGTAGGCGCTCATAATCCAATTGGGTTCATTTGAGTTATAATTGGGAGCATGCAGTATGACTTTCTATTTCATAGAGCAGAATTTACTTGTATTGCTATAACCAAGTAAATTACATTGTGAATGTTGTAGATAGAATGTATCCATGTGTATATATAGTAAGGGATATCCTGATGGACAGCATTACATTAGAAGTATAACTTAATAAAGATTTAGGGGTTGCCGTATTAATCTTTGTAGATTTCCCTTGTTTGTGTGTGTGTGTATACCGTATATATATTTGAATGCATGCCTTGAAATTCATAGGCAGATGTGTCCAATCATGAGAAAAGGTATTTAAGATGGCCAATTGCAAGTTGTGCTTCTGTTTGACTCTCCTCTGAAGAGTGACAGCATGTGATCCTCAAAGCAACTCTCAAAAGATCTGAAAACAAAGATTGTTTAGTATCATGGTTTCAGCTGTAAGGAATGAAATCGGGAAATGCAAGGCCACAGGCACAGTTGTTGTAAAACCCAGGCTAGGCATAGGCAGAGGATTGTGAGTGGTTACAGACAACCTCTAAAGATCACCTCTAAAGACCTGCAAGAACATAAATTGAGTTATTTGGTCATAACAAAAATCGCTTTGCATGGTGGAAGAAGAACACCACATTCCAAGAAAAACATCTGCTACCTATTGTCAAACTTGGTGGAGGTTCCATCATGCTGTGGGCTGTGTGACTAGTTCAGGGACTGGGGCCCTTGTTAAAGTTGAGGGTCGGATGAATTCAACCCAATATCAACAAAATCTTCAGGATAATGTTCAAGCATCAGTCACAAAGTTGGATATTGGGGTTGGATATTCCAACAAGACAATGACCCTAAACACACTTAAAAATCTTCAAAGGCATTTTTTTTTTTTACAAAAACTCAAATTATACTTTTTTTTTTTTTTAAACCCTGAAAAATTTGAGTTCTTTATTTTTAACCTGAAAATTTGAATTTTGAATGAAAAATACCCTTTAAAATCTGATTTTTTTCAGGTTAAATACAATTCAACTTTTAATAAATTTGCCCCAAAATGTAAATTCTGTCAAAAAAGTGCAAGCAACAATAGTTTACTTGGCTGTTTTCACAGTTTTCATTGTTTCTTGAAAGTCCAACCTTTGGCTAAGGCCCCCATCATCAGTGTACCAGTCATTTGGCTTCAGTTCCATGATTTCTAGGAGAGCACATACATATTCACTCTAACTAAATATTAGGCTAGGCCTTCAGTTGAAACTAGGAGAGCAAATGGCCATTCTCCCCAATAGTCACCCTATGCTGAGCCACCCAGACACTGCTCCAGGTTCCCCAAAGGGGGCTAGCACCACAGTTTGTGCAGCTCTGCTGTAAAGGGATGCTGAGACTCACATTGCTATATTGATTAAATGCACTTTATATAAGTGCATGTGGTTCCATATAGCTTACAGATACCTGAATTCATACCTGAATGGTGGTAAGCTTCTAGTAGCATCGAAAACACTACAATAGTAAATGAAAAGCTCAGAAGTTTCATTCATATTTAGCAGTGAGATTTATTTTTAGTTTTATGTTTGAGTATACAATTCTAACTATGTCTTATAAATCCTTTATGTATTCATCTGATCTATGTTCAAGGCTGCTTGATGCATTTGAGAGTTGGATGTGTACCCAGCCGGAGTACTGCTCCAATGCCAAAAAAATGTCAAAGCATTGTGCAATGTCCAAAGGAACATGATAACAAACAACCAGTGTTGGTAGCAAGAATACCAGTAATTCAGCCATAGTTTGAAGCATATCTAGGATGCATTTACATTTGATGCATTTGTAGAATACTGTACCCAGATTGTGGTTTGCCAGCCATTAAAGGAGAAGGAAAGTATTCTTGCACTTGGGGGGTGCCAAATGTTAGGCACCCCCAAGTGATTGTATCGACATACCTGAAACCTTGGGCCGGTGCTCCATGCACTGGCCTGGGGTTCTTCCAGTGAGTACCACGGAGCAAACCTCTTCCGGCTTCTTCTTTCTTCAAATTTCCGGGGGCAGATGCATGTGCAGTAGATTGAAACTGCCGACTTTTTAGTTAAAGTTCTGCTCTTTGTTCTACTGCGCATGCGCAGCTGCACGAAGAAAATGGAAGCTGGAAGAGGATCGCTCCTTAGTGCTCACTGGAAGAACCCCAGGCCGGCGCAGTTTTCTGCTGATAGGAGCACCGGCCCAGGTTTTAGGTAAGTAAATACACGCACTAGGGGGTGCCTAACATTTGGCACCCCCAAGTGCAAGAAGACTTTCCTTCTCCTTTAAACAAATTGTTTCTTAGAGATTAGGACTTGTGGATATTTTATAATTGTTAGGGGATATATTTTTATTCCCCCTTTTCCACAAAAATAGATTCTTTCAGATTCACACTGTAATCACATTTACTTCCACCCTAAGTATACCAATTTATATCCTAATGCTCAGTATGTGCAGTTAACTGTAGACCTCCCAATTTGCCTGAAAGTTTTTTTTGCATTTATAAGAGCCAGTTACTTTTTGCTGTTAATTGTTTTATATCGGAACATTTAATACTTCTAGGTTGGTTACAGTTAAACTTTATGGGAGATGTTGTAGAACGGTGCTTGGTCAAAAATGTCATCTTTCAAGAAATATGTTGTTGTGTGGGTCGAAATATAAAGGGACTGATAGAAAAAGCTGATGTGTAACATTACCTACATGTAAGTGTTGCAGTCCCGACATGCTGTAATCTGCGTATATATAAAATATAATCTGGTGGTGTCTGAAAAACTTTTTGTTTGTTATTGAAATACATTTACTGTCAGATATAGATGCAGGAACAAAACACATCATCCGACTTATCTGATACGACTTATAAACATTATAAATGTAGGATCCAACCAAATCTCATGCTGTCGCATGGCAATATTTTGTCATTCAGATAAAATCTGACCCCCAAAGTCTGATCTAAATCTCCCATGTAGTTTAGTCATTATGATGATATCTTTTTTGCAGCTATACTGTCCTACATCTTCACTCAATTCAGTTTATTAAACCCCATTTTTTCTAATTTAAGCGATCTTCCAGGCAATCCCTTATGTAGGTGCAGTCAGTCACAGCTTTTGTGGTTTTACCCCAACAGGAAATAAAGAAACAATCCAGTGCCACAAAACTTTTCCTCTTCTACTAATATTTAAGCCTAGCCCACACTTGTAGCAATCATCAGAAAATATCCATGCACAAAAATATACTGCCCATCCAAATTAATCCATAATAAATCCTAAACCATATATTTCTTATAGCAATTTTTACTAACGATCGCCTTAATCTTTGCACTCTGTATGTTGATTACACTTATAGATCAGCCAGTTAGTGAGTAGCCCTCCTCAGGGAATCCAAGTCAGTCCCAGTGGTTGTATTTATACTGTCTGGTCTGCTAAAACAGCTGAACATAAAAATACCTTTCCATTGTTTCCAATCCAATTTAAAGCAACGGTACAGAATATCCTTTGGTACTAAATAATGCTGTTGTTGCCTATGCAGTATATATAGGCTTACATTATCTCAGAGAATTGATATGGTTGCTCAAAGGTGAAGTTAAATTTTTGTGTTTTTTATGCTTTTTCAAACAGTTAATACAGTGACGTCAGTTTATTTAAAAAAATGTTACAACCTAACTGGTGCAATCTTATTTTTTTAGGTGACATACAGCATGTTTGGTGCTTCAAGAAAGAAGTTTGTAGACGGTGTCGAAAGTGACTACCATGATGAGAATATGTATTATAGCCAGTCTTCGATATTTCCACATCGGTCGGAGAAAGATGTAAGCTTTTTTATGGCAAAATGTTGCAAATAACTTTATAAGAGCAGACAAAATAGAAGTATTTTTGTGTTTTGTGAGCAAGTTATAATTGTAATGGTTGAGGCCTTGTGCGGGTTTTTAATTTTTTTCTTTTTTAACTTTTATGAATGTGCCTAATCTGTGTTTAATAAATACAGTATTCTCGTAATCTTGCATTGTAAATATGCACACTTGGCTATTAAAAAATTCACACTTTTTTTTTTCTTTTTTCTGGAAAATAAAGTACAGGTATGGGATCCGTTATCCAGAAAGTTCCAGATTATGGCTGCCTCCTATAGGCTCCATTTTATCCAAATAAAAATGATTTCCTTTTTCTCTGTATAAATAAGCGTACTTTGTACTTCCAAAATGAGTTATAATTAATCCTTGTTAGAAGCAAAACCCATTCTATTTGGTTTATTTAATGTTCACATGATTTTCTAGTTCAGGTATGGGATCTGTTATATTATCCAGAAAACCGTTATCCAGAAAGCTCTGAATTATGGAAAGGCCACTCTCCAAAGAATCCAAATTTTAAAAAAATAATTTCCTTTTTCTCTGTAATAATAAAACAGTACCTTCCTTGTACTTGATCCAAACTAAGATATAATTAATCCTTATTTGAAGCAAAAAACAGCCTATTTTTTTTATTTAATGTTTACATTTATTTAATGTTTATTTAATGTTTACATGATTTTCTAGTAGACTTAAGGTATGACGTGCCAAATTACGGAAAGGTCCCAAGCACACTGGATAACAGGTCCCATACATGTAGATGCAAAGTATGAAGATCCAAATTACAGAGAGATCCTTTATACGGAAAACCCCAGGTCCCAAGCATTCTAGATAACAGGTCCCATACCTGTACCACATTTTTTATTATTTTAATATATATATTCATGAGATAAGATGGGAGTTTTTTTTAAACCATTTCATTATTACAATGCTTATTTTGTGCTATGATACTTCTGAAGCAAGGTGTAAAACATTTGTAAAAATCTTATCAGTGGGCCCTCCTGACATGAGTCTTTGTCTACGTGGAAAAATTACTTAGAAATTTAAAGACAGTCCAGATCATTACATTTTGTCTTTTTCACTAATGATAGATATGTTTTGTGTCCTTCAGATGCTGGCATCTCCATCACCATCCGCATCGGGTCAACTGTCACAGTTTGGGGCCAGTTTATATGGACAACAAAGTAAGATTCTTTTGGCTTGAGAAGCTGAATCCTTTGGAAATTAATCACTTTGTGTGTGTGTATATGCAATACAGACTGTCTCTGTAGAGTAAATCTACCTCAAGGGGGGTTTTAATTAAAGGTCAAAAGGTTTGTTGTGCCTCCTATGGGGTTTCATTTTAATAACAGCTAGTTGTGTTTGCAGATACCTTCCCTTATTCATATTAATGTCATATTAGTGACTGTTGTGTGATGATCAAACACCGTAGGCTCATAGTCATATTTAGACAGATAAATACTTTTCCTTTTAATATTTGGAGATCCGGTTCTGTCCGAATCTTGTTCATGTTGAAGACTTTTTTTGTGCTCTTCTACCTACAATTATACGTTCCTTGGATAGAATGAGCATTAGCGTCTGAATGATGGTGTTTCAAGCAGTCTCTCATTGGATGTATCATTGGAAGCATTTCTTGGTAAAACAACTGCCCTCTAGTGGGTTAATTATGTAATATACTACCTGTATCAGATGCAAACAACGCACGCTTTAGGCCTGCAAGTTGGTGGGGTTTACACCATTTCTCCCTTACACTCTATGGAACAGCAGATTGTCAAAAAAGTAAATCTAAAGTTTAATTATTTTTTTAATTATTTAATTACATTTTTAATTGCTGTAATTGAGTTTCTGGACCAAACTGTGCCCCTTGGCATGCTTTAACTGAGTACATTAAAATATATCTAAAGGAGTTTGATATCTTGAGGTTTCACTAGTCCAAATAACCAAATCTCCCAGGCACAAAAGGCCCTTATTAAGTAACATGAGTTTACCCATAAATGTGTGTTAACTGAGAAGTATGGATACTCTTGGTTATTTGAATTGCTTGCTATCAAGCCAGCAAAGGTGTCTGAAGGTATCCAAATCTCTAGCGACCCTAAAACTTTGCTCTGTCTAAAGAAAGGCAGATCATTAATACCTTGATTTAAAGAGAACTGATTGTGTGAAAGCTGCAAGACAACACTACATACATTATGCGGCCACATGTTTGTGGAAAGCTGCCTATCCAACATTTCAGTCCAATACCAAAGGTAATAATATGAAGTAGGTCTTCTCTTTGCTACTAAAAAAACCTTTACGCTTTACTCTTCTGGGAAGGCTTTCCACTAGATATACTGTAACTTTGTTGAATGGAATATGCTGCATTTATTCATAAGAGGGTGGGCAGTGATGTTGGATGATCAAGCAACTTTTTAATTGCTCTTTAGTATTTATTTTTTTATAGTTTAATTATTTATCTTCTTCTTCTGAATTGCGTTACCCACTGAATATTGCATATCCATCAGAATCAGATACTGGTGCTCGTGCCAGCAGCATACCCAGTGTAGTGGCCATTGACAACATACCTGAATCCAACTGATCTGCTGTTTGTTTCCTGCCCTAAAGGCTAATGTAGAAAGGTTACTACATATTGCCTATTGACAGCATACAGATTCAAGACTTGTCTATTGCAAAATCTAGCTAATGAATATTCAATTTAGTACACTCATATTTTCATAAAATATATCCAGGTTTGTTATTTTCCACTGTTCCATTTAATGCTCAAATGTGTGCCCCTCCATCAAGGAGCACAAAAGTGCGGTGGTTAGCCTGCCATTTGAGTTGCAAGTGGTGAAATTGTGCCTTAAAGGTAGATAATGTGCCCTTCAGCATTGCACAATTGCAGGTTAAAGTTACTGCAACATCAGTAGTAGAGCAATTTAATCTGGATATTACAGTATAGTAACCTGGAGTGAATCCACAGAGACCAAAATTGACTGGTGAGACTCATGGACCCAATCTAAACACTTGCCCATTCTTGGGAATTAGCTAAAGGCTATCTTCTGGCTCTTCGGCCCTCTTCTTTGCTATATGGCCCACACCGTTTTATATGAAAAAAACAAATCAAGACCCTGTCCCTACAGTCTCTGGATTATGTCACCCCTTTTTAATGCATTTGGAGTCAGAGATTAAGGCAAATTTTAATGTTTTATCATCATAAGAAAACAATGTCACATCTTCACAGCAGGTCTTAGTTTGCAGGGGTTGAGGCAGAATATAAATATGAATTTTAAACGCTGTTAGACTTGATCTTGCTTATATGTTCTTTGAAACTTCTTCTGGCCTTAACAGAAGGCATTTAGGAATTAGGAAATCCAAGATTTTTTTTAAGAAAAATGTGTTCATTGTGCCCAATATTTCTGCAGTTAAATAAAACCCACATGTTGCATAAATGGCAAGGTAGCATCTTGTACTGCATAAGCATATTCCAGTGCATTATAGAGAAAGGACACAATGCCAGCCAGTGCAAAAAGACATTAGATCTGGTCGCATCCCGGTAGTTTTACGTTCAGATTTAATAACCAGAAAGTTATAAGATAGCATGCAGTTATATAGCCAAAGTCCGAACACATTCTGGGAGCTACAACAGCAGGACAGGGCAGGTTAGTAGAGAAGTGGCAATAGAATCATGGAGAATTATCAGACACAGAAAGAAAAATAAGGTGGGTACTATATGGTGACCAAGAATTTCAAGAGTCTGGATCCAAGCATTTATGTTTTGGTGCCGTTTGGACACCAGATAGCAAGGACCTGAGTGATGCACACACATATTTTGCACAATAACTATAATGAAATATAGTTCATCTGGTTGCCAACCTTTCCTATGCAGTTTCCTGTATTAATTAAACTGAACTAAACTAACAGGCAGAACCTATCACAGTGGCCTAAGTTACCTCCTGTGAGGGGGCTACTTGTAAGTTGGGTATTTATATGCCTCCCCTAATTCTGCAGCACTTTGCAAACAAATATGTGTTGAAATGTTTGGATGCTGTTACAGAGGAATTCTTTCATGGAAAGCTGACATGATACATTACTTTCAAGGGCTAATGGGCAGACACTTGGTACAGCAAATGGAAATTACAGCTTCCACAACTTTGTTTTCCGTTTGAGAAATACTAAAATACTAGTCTGTTTCTAGTAATACTTGCTTTAAGGAATATTGTGTACATAGCTGTTGTAAAAGGGTTATGCTGTACAATAACAATTTTTGTTGGATTAAATGGAAGAGTGGAAAAAGAGAAACCTTGGCACTAAGAGCAGTAGAACAACAAAGTTGTTTTTATAAAACAATGCAAAAAAATGTTGTATTTATTGCATACTAAAGGGTTGTGACATTCTGGTTTTAGGGAACTACTGAAGTCACAAACCGTATAATATTATCAAACCTCAAAGGCAGTGGCTATTAAACAATATAATGTGTCTGGCAGACCTTGCTTATAAAACATTTTTTTTTCCAGTGTATTGCACGTGCCTTCCATTAGCTCTTAGTGAACTAGCACCAAAAATACATGTTTTATATGGATTTAAATATAATGTACTGTTAACACATTTTTAAAATTCAAATTTGAATATGCGAATGTTGGGTCATCATGATCTAATAATTGTGGATTTGATGCATCCCTAATATTTATAAATAAGAGTATGGGACCTGTTATCCAGAATGATTGGGACGTGGAGTTTTCCAGATAACAGATCTTTCTATAATTTGGATCTTCCTAACTTAAAGGGGAACTCCGGCTTCCAAACCAAATTTGATAAAGAGGCCCACATAACACAGAAACCTCTAATATACCCATCACAGTTACCGGTTTCTTCAAAAAGTATGAATAAATGCAATTTTCTATGCCGTAATCCAGCTGGTTAACAGTTCTTCGCTTTCTGCATCATTTGAAATCCTGGCAGGGAAGGAGGGACTAAACACTGATGTTACAAATTGTAACAACCTCTCCACAGCTTACAGACAGCATGCAGGAACTACATAACCCACAATGCATTGCACTGTGATGTTCCGTTCCTTATTGAAATCACATGTGCAGGGAATTGTGAGCTTTGGAGGATACAAAGTAACAGTAGTCAGCCAGCTTTGCAAAGTAGTCAGAAAGAGCAGAAGAGCAGGGGGCTAGGCTTAGGGAACTGTCAGAAACCATTAAAATTCATAAAAAGTCTGCATATTTTTTAATTGATGTATATTGCAAAGTTGCTTGACATTATGTTCATATACATACATATTTATCTACAGAATATCAGTACTCACTTTTTTTTAAAATTTTCATTATTATATTTTTGACTTGAGAAAGTCCCACGGAAGACTGAAACGTTAAAGTTTTCTGTAGATATTGGTTTGTCTTTATGATGAAATATAATAATATATACATATATTTTTTTTTTATTATTCATTGTACAGGTGCACTAGGCCTTCCAATGAGGGGGATGAGCAACAATACTCCTCAGTTAAACCGCAGCTTATCACAAGGCACTCAGTTACAGAACCATGTAACGCCTACTACAGGGGTACCAACAATGTCGCTTCATACACCGCCATCTCCGAACAGGTATGGAAAAGAAATATGATGGTAAAATGTGAATTTAATATGAAAAATAAGTCGAATTGTGCATTAGAAGAAACCTTAACAGCCAATTTGCAGTTTGGAATATTCAAGGGAAACTGCATAGCTACAGGTTTGTATGATATGGATTTATTATGTATTTCACAGTCTTATTCTTTTGGTTTTCAAGCAATAGCCCTTTAATTTGTTTGTGACGTGTGAAGTATAAGTTTAGAAAAAAAAAATCCAATGGGGCAAAATACTGGAGATAGAATCCTTTCAATTTTCCTTCAAGTTTATCAGGAGACAATTTATCTGCCTGCAACACACATGGAAAGAATATACAGACTACTTGCAGATAGCTCTCTGGCTGGAATTGAAGTTGGAACTCCAGTGCTGCAAGGCAACAGTGCTACCCACAGACCAGGGCACAGGCAGAAAGCATGGCAAGGAGATTGAGTTTTTCAAACTTCATATTAAAATTGGCCTACTGTATAGCACATGAGTCATAATGGAAAAAGTAGATTATCAATGCACATTTTCAGGACAAGACCCTTTTACCTTATGTGCTTTCCTACTATTAAGACAGTCCAGATTAAGTAGTCAAGGAACTTCAGGAGAAGTCTGGTCATAATATATACTAAATAACAAACTTTCTAATTCTGAACCATAAGAATTTAATACAGAAATAATAGTAATATTCACCATAGGTATCCAAAGCATATAGTAGCTAATGTGGAATGTACTTTGGAATTTTAGTCACTAGGGTGGGTTGCCTAACATTTGCACCCTCTAGTGATTTTCACTTTTCTTTTTCCACATCAGTGTTGTTTATTGTGTCTCTTGTAATGTAGAAAGTCACAGCTTCCGTCTCAGGGCTGCTTCAAATGTTTAGACCTAGCTGAAACAAAGGTTGTTTCTGGCCTTTGATCCTTCAGAGCATCACTGACCAGGAAGAGAGCTGAGCGGGCTGCAAAGCATTCTTGTGCAGATTAATCCATGTTTATTAAAAGCCAAGTAGATAATGATTTAAAAAACACAACACAAATTGAGATTTGTTTAACATTCTTTCTTCTTTACTTAATATATATTAGGTTGTTTACCACAAAACAACTGGAAGTTGGAAAAGTAAAGAATCTTGTGGTTTTGCACCAAACAACTTTCACAATAATACTGTTCTGTTGGTAGGGTGGGTATAGGCTTCACTTATGTGGGCATCATTATTGATGTGCAAGACCTCAAACAGCTGATATCTGGTAGGTAGTAGAACAAAAGCTACTTCACAAATATGAAACTTCACTTCTGGAGTTCTAAAGATTCCCCATTGCTAACGGATGTGATATCATGACAGCATAACATTATTTGTGTAACTGTTTGTACCTTCTGGTTGGACAGTCTGCACTACAGGTCTAGAGACTGCTTTGTAAACATAAAACATTATATGCTGCCTTTACTGAAGGATAAGGATAGATCATTGAATCTTAGATGATACTTAGCATGCTGTACAAAAAGCTCTGCTATGTTTAATACCTATATGCATGTCTTATGTTAATGTTCTTGGTATCATCACCCTTGTATGTTTTAGGGTTTCTTTTTACTGGGCTTCGGTCATAAAAGTAAATGTTGTTTTGTGTATTCTGGTGAACATTTTTTTTATATTTTCCTTTTGACAAATCTGCATTATACTGCTCGTCTCACACAACACAGTGTAGGTTAAATTACTGTATATGGAAGGCTCATTTCCCTGCTGCCTGGAGCGGTATTTATTTAATTTAGCCATGACGGTGACTATACCTGAGGAAGATTTTTTTCAATCAATAAATATGAAATCTTAACTTCTGAAGTGACACAACATTTCTGTAAAAGATTAGGTATTTTTGTCATCAGTGCTAACATGATTGTTTCTATAGTAAGATTTGAAGAGAAGCATTTTCTCATAAATATGTTAGTTATTAAAAAAAAAAAGTCTGAACTCATGCTTGTTTTATCCACTGCAAATTGCATTTCAGCATGTTTTCTTATGGGTGCATATGTGTAACTCATAAACGTGTTTGAGAAATGACTCAATTTAGTTACTTACTTTTTCTTACTTTTCTCTAGGGGGATTTTGCCGATGAATCCCAGGAATATGATGAACCACTCCCAGGTTGGCCAGGGCATTGGAATTCCTAGCAGGACAAATAACATGAGCAGTTCAGGGTTAGGCAGTCCTAACAGAAGCTCACCCAGCATAATATGTATGCCAAAGCAGCCTCCATCCCGGCAGCCTTTTACTGTGAACAGGTGTGTGGCCTAAATAAATCAAATTTTGTGTCTATAAATGTTCTGCTCTGTTGTCAGTAACCGTTTTTATACTTAAACTATTGTGATGTCAGGAGAGAATCGCTCTTTCAAGCAATTCTTATAGGTACCAATGAGGGTGATTTTGGGTGTTTTGGGCCTGCATCTTTTGGCTTCCTTAAATTGTCATATTCTCTATGTCATTATCCTTAAGTGAAAATAACATGGCTTAGAGAAGGTAGAAATATATCAGAAATAGCATGGTGAAATTGTCTGTAACTGTTGAAAATTTAAAGGGAGCCTGTCACCTAAAAATGATTTCCTACCACTGGAGGTGATGGCTAATAGAGTCCCCAGTCTGGATGGGCCCTCTCACAGGGAGAAAGCTCTAGATTTGACCGCTGTATTTTGGCACACACATGCACAAAATGTCCAAAACATATTCACATGTTTGTCATAGATCCCTCCAAGTGCATCGTCCAGACACTCTATTTTGTTTTATTAAAAAGGCCTTTTCCCACATTTGGGGCTCTGTTAAGACACACCTCCAATTTGGAAAAAAAATTTAATTGATGGGTGCCCATTAAGTAAATCATATTTTTCCAATGCTAATTTGATATACTAAACCATATACATTTGCTTTGGGCAACAACAATTCGTTGGTATGGATGTTAATTCATCCTTTTTTTTTTTTTTTTTTTATCCCAGCCATAATGAAAAGTAGGCTCAGAAACGTAAATGCAAGCTTTTCGCTTAAACTAGACATCTTAAAGGTACACTGTGGTATAGTCCTACAGCAGCTTTGGACCAGACAGTGTGAAAAGGGTAGCATGTCATTTTACATGTACAAGCAACCATATGTGTTGGTCAAGTAAATCAACTTATAAGCAACTTCCATCCATGCAGTGAGTTACAGGTATGGGATTAATCATCTGTAACCTGTTATTCAAAAACACTGAAATATACAAAAACCATCTGCTTAATTCTTTTCTGACAATGTTGGCCAATAGGAACATATTAGGGCTAGTGTGTTGCCACATATGGGGCCAAGGCAAGCTTCTTTTGGGTGTTAAAGACCTTAAAATGTTGGCCACAAGTTTTAAATTTTTTAATGTTGAACTCAAAGTGAGTTTAGTGCATATTCAAAAGAATCAATATTTCAAAAGGAAAGGTTTTTGGGGAAGTATTTGTTTAGAAGATGGATACATAAAATATGTTATTGCCAGCAATCCTCAAACTGACCTCTCTGTGTCTCTTTGCTTCCACAGCATGTCTGGGTTTGGAATGAGCAGGAATCAGGCTTTTGGTTTGAACAATTCCTTATCGAATAACATATTCAATGGAACAGGTGAGGTTGCATTTAGTCTTTTTTTTTTTAAGGATTACATGACAACGTACGGTACTAATGTCTTAAGTTTGCCTACATCTAGTAACTCATAGCAACCAATCAGACATTTGCTTTTAAACAGTTGACCAGCAAATGCTACCTGTTGATAGGCTGTAATGGGTTACTAGACAAGTAGCAACCTTAAGGCTATTTGTTACATTACACCAGGTGTAGTCCAGGAAGAGAAAAGGTTAGTCCATATATGGAAACCTAGTTTTACAGTTATTGGACTTCTGTCACGGACTTCTTTTGCTAATTTAGCCATGTGGCACAAGGGGTGCTTTATTTGCCAAGGACTGGTTCATTGTCTACAAAGAAAATACACTATTCTCCCCTGCTAGCAGTCACTGCTTATTGTAAATGAATAAGCTTCCCTATGGTACTCTGCAATTACTGAGCAGTACAAAACGTTAAAGGAACAGTTAATTGTAAAATTATAAACAGATGGGATGTGCAAAATAAAAAATGTTTCTAATATAGTTGGTTAGCCAAAAATGTCATGTATAAAGGCTGGTTGGTGCTCACTGCAGTGATATCACTCATGTGAAACATGTTTATTAAACCATATTAAGACATACTCTTAAATCCATATGCCTCATCCTCTCCTGTGGTTAATACAGCACCCCCCCCCCAGCACATTACTAAACACCTTGGGGACCCCCTAACACGTATTTCCAAATGCTAACAAACCCCCACCAGGTTCCTGCAGGCAGAGCATGGCACACACAGACAGGGTATGACACACACATAGGGAGCACAGTGCAGGCAGAGTATGGCACACACAGGGAACATAGGGTAGGCAGAGTATGGCACACACATGGAGCATAGGGTAGGCAGAGTACGGCACACACAGGGAGCATAGGGCAGGCAGAGTATGGTTCACACAAGGAGCTAGTGGCATACCTATTTGTTAATGGGTCCCACAACAAATTAATTTTAGTGCCCCCCAAATATGCAGAGGTTGTCCTGTTTTACCAATACATATTAAAAGGGCTCATTAATTAGGGCTTCATGGGGCCCCTTATACCTCCTGGGCCCCCTGCAGCCACAGGGTCTGCTTCCTCTGTAGATACACCCTGCAAGGAGCATAGGGCAGGCAGAGTATGGCACATACAGGCAACATAGAACAGGCATAATATGGCACACAGGGAGCATAGGGCAGGCAGAGTATGACACACACCGGGAGCATACAGCAGGCAGAGTATGGCGCACACACGGAGCATACAGCAGGCAGAGTATGGCATACATGGGGAGCATAGGACAGGCAGAGAATGACACACAGGGAGCATAAGGCAGGCAGAGAATGGCACACACAGGGAGCATAGGGCAGGCATAGTATGGCACACACAGGGAGCATAGGGCAGGCAGGGTATGGCACACATGGGGAGCATAGGACAGGCAAAGAGTGGCACACACAGGGAGCATAGGACAGGCAGAGAATGGCACACAGGGAGCATAAGGCAGGCAGAGAATGGCACACACAGGGAGCATAGGGCAGGCATAGTATGACGCACATGGGGCGCATAGGGAAGGCAGAATACAGCAGGAGACAGGGAAACTTGGGACCTGGTGCCCCTTCAGCAGTTTGTCTGAAATGTGAACAGGGGAACAATGTGGGCACTTAGTCTGTGACTGAGGTGTAAACAGTACAGGACTGTGTGAACAATAGAGGTCTCACAGAACAATGCAGGATTTTACTGTCTGAATATGAGGTGTAAACTATACAGGGGCCAGTTAATTTCCATACTAATACCTTTTAAACTTACACAAGGTAATCAGTCACAGCAAGCAGGCTTTCATGTGGGGGGGCCACACAAGGGGGGGCGTGGACCGCATGTGGCCCATTGGCCGCCAGTTGGACAGCACTGAAATAAAGAATTTAGAAAAATATTGCTGCTTAACTTTCTGAGGGTCATTTAAATCTCGTTTAACATGAGTTTAGTGAATAGGGCTTGTGACAGATGTGAAAATGATATGATTTTGGTTAATCCTTTAAATAAACAGGGACACTGAAGTTACTCTATGTTTTGTCCTTGTGAGGTAGATCAGTGCACAGATCGTCCCCCACATAATGGACTTCTGTTTAACTGTAAGACAAAAAGGTCTCTTAATACTACCTCGCAAGTGCCAAACATGGAGAAACTTTAATTTCCATGTATAGCTCAAGAAATAACAAAAAGCAGTTTGTTCTAGAAATTCACGTGGCCAGTTTGGCAAAAAGTCCAAAAACCATTGTCATAATCAATCTCTCTTCACTTTGTAGTATAGTATCAATGTCTCCTTTTATATTGACTCATTTAATTTTTTTGTATAAAATATAGGATTTACTTTTTTTCTCCCCTATTGTTATAGATGGAAGTGAAAATGTCACCGGACTGGACCTCTCAGATTTTCCAGCATTAGCAGATAGAAATCGAAGGGAAGGTAGCGGCAACCCCACTCCATTAATAAATCCATTAGCCGGAAGGGCTCCTTATGGTGAGACATTGTCAACATGAGATGTGCTTGCAAATGACCAATAACAGCAAAAAGTGAAAATTCTATCTGCAGTTATACATTATATACAGCAACTGGATGTTTGAGTTTATTTCCCATGCTTGAATAATTATTTTCGGTGTGGAAATTAATTGTCTGAATCCTTTCTCACTGTATACAAGATTCGGATAGTATTAGAATATTTACATACAACACAGCACAGAAGCATGGCTGTGCATAATACTCCATAGGAAATGAATGTGTTTGAAGGCTTAAAGCTTTATACTACGTTCTAACAAATTGACTCTGGTATCGGCTTTGATAAACGTGTCAGTAAGTTAAAACATTTGTTGCTGTTTGATGACCTATCTTTTAAACCCAAACAGCTCATTTGCTACCTGGTATAGAAGGTAGAACCTCCAGCCCATCATGGCAGCTTCCACTGCACTGCTTGTGTATGTAAAGGAAGTTAGGGTACAGTAATTTTACAGGACATATTTAAATGTGTGTAAAGTATTGGTTGTTGATTACACACAAAATAGCTTTTTTTTTTTTTAACCAAATTTTTCACGGAACACGGTATATCGAAGGGTGGTTCTTTTATTTGTTTATAAATGCCAATTAAATCCTACCTTTTATCAGTGTGGACATATTAAATGCTTTTTTTCAGATTTCAGGCGGTGTTCCTTTCTCTTTGCATGGCTTAGCAGAGTTGCTGTTGCTATTATGTCTTTACTCATGTGTGCTAAGGGGCTTGTTACAAACTAAATTGTTTGTGGGTTGATACTGATAAGGGCTGGCATTTTAGAATTAAAATTAGGCCTACAGTGATATTTACCGGCTGTCACTTTCAAGTAGGGATGCACCGAATCCACTATTTGGGATTCGGCCGAATCCTTAATGAAAGATTCGGCCGAATACCGAACAGAATCCGAATCATAATTTGCATATGCAAATTAAGGGCAGGAAAGGAAAAAGTGAAAAAAAATCTTCATTTGTTACGAAAAGTCACGTGATTTCCCTACCTGCCCCTAATTTACATATGCAATTTAGGATTCGGTTCGGCCAGGCACAAGGATTCGGCCAAATCCTGCTGAAAAAGGCCGAATCCCGAACCGAATCCTGGATTCGGTGCATCCCTACTTTCAAGCAATTCCCAATGATTACAGTAGGAAGTGATGAAATGGTCAATAAAAATGAAGCCTATTACTTATCAATTGCAGTTGGAATGGTTACAAAACCAGCAAGTGAGCAGTCCCAAGACTTCTCAATACACAACGAGGATTTCCCTGCGTTACCAGGTTCCAGCTATAAAGATCCAACAAGCAATGATGATAGCAAATCTGTAAGTAAATATATTAGCTGCAAGATGATATCAACACTTTCACAATCCACGTTTTCTTTTGTAACAAAGCAATGTTTAGAAACATCTAAAGACTTAAAAACAGGAAAATTATTACCTCTATGGATCTATTTTCCAATATTGATTCAACCCTCAATAGGTTTCTCATTCGTAATTAACCGTTCTCTACATTTGTGGTATATATCTGGAAACCCATTATCCACAAACTTTGAATTATGGTAAATTCATTTCTCTTAGAGCCAGTTGTAAGCAAATAATTTCATAATTTTTTTTCCTGTAAAGATAAAACCGTATTTTATACTTCATCCTAGTGGAATTTTGCCCTGTTTAGTGCAAGTTATGCCAAAACCATACATATTTCTGGGTAGGTGGTTTTTTAGCATTTTTTCTTTCCTCCTCTCAGCTACTAATTGCTGTGGGAGACAAAATTCTCAATATTTTCCCATTTGCAATAGCTTTAATGTACTGTACTTGGACCCTTACCCCCAAATCTGCATAGATCTGTATTAAAGAAGTAAAGTAGGCATATTGTTTGGCCAGGAATGTGGCATTCAGCGATTAAGAAACATTAGACTAGTGGCACACTAGTAGAATAATTGGCAAGCACTCCATTCCGCCACTCGAACATCCTGACACGTTTTGTATCAGATGATAGGTAGTCATAGGCATCTGATACAAAACGCGTCCGGATGTTCCTGTTTTTAAACTGCTGAAATAAAGTTGAATTTTATCAAGTGGCATAAAGGAGTGCTTGCCAATTATTCTTCATTTGTACTTCAACTCAAGTTATGGGTTTGGGGCGATGCACCCGAGCCACTCGTCCTAAGCAGTGAGTGCAATTTCCATTTCATGATACATGCAGTGTTAAAGGTCCAGCGAACCCTGGAGCGTGGGACCTGGGGTTTATACACCAGGGTGAGAAAATTCCTTGGGTGAGTGGTTTATACTTTTGAAGAAGCAATCACTATTGAATTTAACAAATATATGATTTTGGATCATTTTGTGAAGCGATTTGGGTTTACGAGTATACAATTTGAATTGAGCTAAATATATTTTTGTGATATAGTGCCACAAATCATTGTGTCGGCTCTGGTGTGAAGACACTCTGCTGTTTTCAGCAGTGTGTTTGTACCAGAGCCAACACAGTAGTTCCTTATGTGAAGAAAAGAGTAGGCTATTGCCAGTATAGGGCCTGATTTCAGCCCCATGTTGCACTAGGTTTAAGCATATGAGCTGTTTTTGACAAGCTTTTCATAGCCCATTTGATTAGAAAACATAAAGATGCTGGAGCACTATGCTGTCAGTTTTTGCAAAAGTATCCGACTATGGGGCTATGGATCCACAGGAGTCACTTAGACAGTCAGACTGATCTTCTAACAACATAACCCTGTATGCCAGTGGGAAGTTGCTGCATTTTAGCTGCGCATACAATTAGCTCACAGTGCTCTGTGTGCTGTAGTCCTAAACTTAAGCTAAAAAATTACTTATTTTCAGATGCTTTATAGTGCTTATTGTATTATGAAGGAAACCAACCCAATATGTTTGTGTTGTATAGAATTTAAATACACCAGGAAAGTCTGCCTCAAGTACAGATGGGCCCAAATTCCCTGGAGACAAAAGTTCCACAACACAAAACAACAACCAGCAGAAAAAAGGCATTCAGGTTTTGCCAGATGGTAAGTATACTTTGCAGCTGACCCACTTTGTGAACTGTGTGTAAACTGTAATGTACAATCACTTTGGAGCACTCATTTGACTTTCATGTTTTTGTCCAGGGCGAGTTACCAACATTCCTCAAGGCATGGTAACAGATCAGTTTGGCATGATTGGCTTGTTAACATTCATCAGGGCGGCAGAAACAGATCCAGGAATGGTACATCTTGCATTAGGAAATGACTTGACAACACTAGGCCTCAATCTGAATTCTCCTGAGTAAGTGACACCAATGAGTATAGGTTTCTGTTGCTGTTAATAAAAAAGTTTTCATGCTGAGTGTTTTCTGCTTGTCTGGAGAACAGCACAGCATTCAGTCACATAATGTATCTTCTTGCTGTTTAAAGACTGCATTCCCTATCTTCTGTTATGATTGGGATTCTAAATACCCGCATAGCATGGCAGTAGTAAACTTGCAAGACAAGAAAATCATCCTCTAGCTATTAAAGACTAGTTCCTCATTTATTAACATCCATACCATGGAATCCTTCAGAGGCAAGTAATAGAACTAACTAGCAAGGTGAGCAAGCAGTTTCAAGCACCTTTTCAATTTGTTTACCTGCTATCACCCAATGTTCCATTTCTAAATCCTATTCCTTTTAATGCTTAGTCTGCACAGTCTAAATGTACTAACCATATAGTATCTCACTGATTGGCACACTTACCTAAGAGCTCTTGCTGTTCAACTAGTTACAATTTTGTATTTGTTTTGCCTCTCGAAAGGCAGTTTTTCTGTTTGCTTGGTTTCTTCACAGTGAAGCATGCTGCTTTAGCTGCAGAACAAGCAAGCAAACCTTTCACGCTATTTTTAAATCCCTGCTTAAGCCAAATGTCAGTGTTGCAGCTCTCATTATTATACTTCTCCCTGCGTTAGTATCACTCAGTCAAACTGCTGTCAAACTATGTAAAAGCATAACAGGCACAGAGGGCAAACAACTAAAAACTGCAACAACAAAAAAGTAAGAGGACATAATCATAAGAGCCTTTGTGAGCTGTGATCTGGGTGGAAGTGCTATCACCATAGCAAAATGACCACAGGAAAACTGAGATACATACAATATGTAGTAGTGTTACTGGGCATGGAAGTTCCGCACTGCCAGATATTGGGCTTTAATTTGTTCCGTACCTGAATTTAAGAGGCATGTTATCTTTCTAACCACCTTGGAATTGTTATAAACAGTATACATCGTGTTTTAGTTTGCATAAGCCGATTTTAATTCCATTCTGTGACCAAAGAGATTTTTTTAGAGCCATGTTTCCCAGCTTTTCTCATGTAATGGGATGATTGACCGATATAACTAAAATGTTGATAAAATTACGATGTCATGAATGGTCTGTGCAGGCGTAAGAAGCAGGCTGTGGGCGTTAAATATCTCCTGTATGGCCAAATTCTGCCTGCTGATTGGGTTGCTACTTTTTCTGTAATACATACCAGTATTCCTATCTCTTCTTTTTCTTCCATATTTATAAGGTTTGCATCTAATATGATTTTCACTGGCCCTGTATGTAAAAAATAATGGGCAGGTGGCACTCCCATCTACAAGCAGATTTAGAGCATTTGTTCCCAGCAAGGGCAGTTTATTCTATAGGCCATTTGGGTTGTGATTTGAAGAGCATGCCTCACATGCTTATACCCAATGGGGTCAGCTTTATCAGGAGCCATTTAACCTGCCTGTATGTTTTGTGTTCTTCTCAGTACGGGATTGGGGTGGAAACTGAATGGGCACTAATCATACAGCACTTTGACAGTCTCTCCTTTCTTCCCATGAAGGGGACTGCAAATCTCAGCACAGGGATTGCAGAATAAAAAATAATTTGACAAAATTTAAATGCTTTACTAAATAAAGTGTACTTTTTGTTTTTTGGGATGATATAGGCTGTGTCATAAAGGGAAAACTCCCTATGACTTTTCATAAAGAATTCTGCTAACTATATTTCTAGGGTACATGTTACAGCTACAAATACATTTACCTGTCTGTACAACATTTGTATATGGGGTTCATAGTATAAACCTGCTTTTTAACAAATGCTTCAAGTTTATTTGTTTTAATTTTGCACCCAGAAATCTATATCCAAAATTTGCATCCCCGTGGGCATCTTCACCCTGCCGACCTCAAGACATTGGTATGATTTAAGAAAAAAATTAATCGCTTGCATGTATAATAAGAATTCTACATGATGTCTATATTTCTAAAAAACATTTTATTTCCTTTGGTTCAGATTTTCACGTCCCATCGGAGTATTTAACAAATATTCATATTAGGGATAAGGTCAGTATTTTGTGATATTCTATGCATATTCTACTTTGGTTAAAAAAATGGCTATAATAATAAATCTACTTAATTTCTATCATATGTAGATGAAAATGTTACATTTATTCACATGCAAAATTGAAAGATCATATCCTTTTTAAGGTATTCAGAAAAAAGTTGAAAAGTACTCCACTCACTGTTTTTTAGTACAGGAACCCTGTTATCCAGAAAGCTCCAAATTATTGGAAGGCCATCTTCCATAGATGCCATTTTAAGCAAATAATTAAAATTTTTAAAAATGTATTGATTTTCTGTAATAATGAACCGTACATTGTACTTGAACTTAAAGGGATGTCACATGACCAGGGGCAGCTGGGAAATTGACAAAATGTCTAGCCCCATGTCAGATTTCAAAATTGAATATAAAAAAAAATCTGTTTTCTCTTTTGAGAAATGGATTTCAGTGCAGAATTCTGCTGGAGTAGCACTATTAACTGATGCGTTTGGAAAAAAACATGTTTTCCGATGACAGGCTCACTTTAACTAAGCTATAAATCACCTTTTTGTTGACAAAACATTCCTGTAGGGTTTATTTAATGTTTAAATTACTTTTTAGTAGACTTAAGGCACGGCTATCCAAATTACAGACAGACCCCTTATCCGGAAAACCCCAGGTCCCGAGCTTTCTGGATAACAGGTCCCATACCTGTACATACAGAGACAGTATGGAGATTATCTATGTATACAAAGCTATCATTTCAAGGGCAAAGCTTCTTTATTCATTTAATAATATTCAAAAGATTTATTATTATTATTATTATTATAAGGTTCAGCATTAATATCGGGTTCGATAGCATGCCACTGAAATGGCTTAAATAACTGTTTATTTAACTTTTCTTTATATAGTTGGCTGCAATAAAACTTGGCCGATATGGAGAAGACCTACTTTTCTATCTTTATTACATGAATGGAGGAGATGTTTTACAGCTTTTAGCCGCAGTGGAGCTGTAAGTAGTCTGCTTTTAATTTTTATTTTACAATTATAAATGAATATTGTCGTGCTACTTAAGTGTGAGATTAATAATTTTCAGTGCATGGGCGCAGTAATTGGCCAAAAATATTCACAGCTGTGTTTTTGGCAATTATATCAGATTTGGTAATCTGAGATGTTTGCCAAAAAATACCCATTATCTGTTACAGGATCCCACTTCAATAGCCAGGATATTCTTGCTGATGTTTTTCCCCCCAGAAAAAGCCTTATGTTGCATTAGCCAACAATATTATGAAAGTGTTAATTGTAATTATTGGCACTATTGGGGAAGTATACCGTAACAACAGTTAATCATTTGTGTTGTAAATGTATTCTGCCTGCATTTAAAAAAAAGTATAATTTTATTTAAATTTGAAACTGAGTGATTTCTGTTCACACTAAGCTTTAATTACATTTTTTAGGACAGTTGGTTTTAAAGTGATAATAGCTTTTGAAAACTGACATTTTCTAGGTACTTTAGATGGTAAACAGTTTCATATTTCTGCTGCTCTTACTATTGGCTAGATCATCTTTTAGACCCACTCTTGTATTACCAAATGTATGCTGATTTTGGATATATATATAACATTTTTTTTTAAATATTAGTTTCAACAGAGACTGGAGATATCACAAAGAAGAGCGAGTATGGATTACCAGGGCACCCGGAATGGAACCAACCATGAAGACCAACACATATGAGAGGGGAACATATTACTTCTTTGACTGTCTTAACTGGAGGAAAGTAGCTAAGGTATAGATCTGTGATCTTGTGTTAAGCTTTTGCAAATGTCAAGCCCTGGTGACAAATTATAACCATGCCCATTGGGTCACCCAAATATGTTTTTACACATTTCAAGCACTTCCTTGAATGTAACCATTATGCAAATGGTTTAAATTAACATTAAGGTACATATTTTTAAGTTTCTGTCCATCCAGGTTTGGGCAATCCATTACAGAAACTACAAGTGAGGCTCTGAATTCCATTACATTTTCTGCAAACAGTTGCTTTGGCTTGATGCCATTTTCTTTCTTTAAAGGGGTGTTTCATCTTCAAGTTGAAGCAACTTTTCAATTTGTCTTCATTATTTATCGTTTTTTATATTATTTTCCTTCTTCTGCCTCTTACAAATGGGGGTCATGACCCTATTTAAAAACAAATAGGTTACAAATTTATAGTTGTTGCTACTTTGTATTATTTATCTTTTTATTTTGACTCCTATCCATATTCCAGTCTCTTATTCATATCAATGGTTACTAGGCAAATTTGGACCTCAACAACCAAAAAGCTGAAATTACAAACTGGAGAGCTGCTGAATACAATTTGAATAGCTTAAAAACCAAAAAATAATAAAAAAGGAAACCAATTGCAAATTGTCTCAGCAAATCACTCTCTACTTCATACTAAAAGTTAAGTAGGTGAACAACCCCTTTAAATTTACACCTGCAGAAAATATCTAATGTTTAAACTAAAATTGATTAGGTAGAAAATATTGGTGACTAATACTTTTTAAAAAGATATAGCTTCTTTTTCTAAAAGCATTAGAAATACATTTCATTTTGATTTCATTCTTGCTTTACAGGCTGGCGAGGTAAGAAAACATACTTGAATCCTATTTTTTGTTATTTTTACATTCCCATGATGGTGTATATGCAGCTTCAGGGCATAATAAATCTCGAAAAGTTCTTTATTTTAATAAAATCCCAAAGTTTTGGGGGTTTTTTAACCCAAAAATTATAGTTTTGAATGAAAACTACCCTAGAAAAACTCAAATTTTTCATGAAAACAAAGTGAGACCTTTGATAAATAACTCCCTTAATTACCTATTAATGTAAATGTGCTAATAAAATACTTAAAGTTATCACATGGAAGTTCCCTCTTTTACTGCAACCCCTTGGAGCATTATCTCTTTTCTATAAATATATTCCAATATTTTACATTGGAGACAAACATCTGTGGGGATGTTGCCCATAACAACCAATCAGATCTTTGCTTTTATTTAAATCTAATCGCTGGTTGGTTGTTATGGGCAACACAACCAGTAATGTTTGTCCCAATGTTAATAAATATGCCCCTTAAAGTATATAATTTTACTACACAATTCCCTCCTGCACAAACATCTTATAATAAATGTCCCTTCCTGCAGAGCTACTTGTTTAAAAATAAATGTAAAAAATAACTATTTGTACAAGTGATCAGAAAGCTCCCTTGTCCAATGCCTTTGGTAGATAAATCAAATATGCGTAATAAGGCCAAATGGTTTAATGCAGTGCATAATAATTTAAAGGTAATCTCTGAGCTTCAAATTTACCATAGCACAAATATAATAAGTCTCCAGGCAGCTTCCTAAAATCATTTCCACAATTGGATTAAGAAAATTTCATGCAGACACAGTTAAACATCAAAAACAACTGAAAAGGAATTTAATTTGGATTCCTCTTAATGACCAGATAAATGTCACAGGCTGATTAGTGACCCAGTGAAATTGCAGGAATAGCCTTGAATATCATTTCTTGTCCAGATTCTTAGGAATATAAAGTAGCACTGCTGGGTCTGTATTAGAAATTCTGGCTTGAGAGAGAGGAGTTACATCAATGATCATTTTTAATTTGACAGAACAAACGTTTGCGTGTATTGTCCTCATACTGCATCATTTAAAAATGTATTGAAGGGCAGAATGGAATTTATAATCTGAGAAAAGATTTATTATGATGTTTTCTAGTTAGGGATTCTCGCAATCCATTGGTTTCTCAACGATTTTGCCTTATCACAGCGATTTTGTACAGCCATCCAAATCTGTTTTGGGTCTTTCTTTGACTGGGTCTTGACACAACAAGGCAAAACCTTTCAGAATCTGATTGTAAGCTTTTTTTTTGTGCAGGACCTTCTTTATGAGTTATGAGTTTTTTTTTTCTTTGTAATATATGTGTCCATTGGTCGCACCCCTTTATCATACAGTGCTGCAAAATGAAAGCTGGAATTTTATCAGTATGTTTTATTAATAATAGCTTATTACAAATTGTATTTTTAGTAGTGAACTTGAAAAATATCTAAAAGAATATCTTGCATGGCCTTAAAATAATAGTGATCAATGGCATGCAGACATAGAATAAATATATCAGAATCTAGTTAGCCATACCATCACCAACACAGCCATGGCTACTTTTTACAGATCTAGTACTGTAAGATTAATGACAGCAAACCTTTTTTCCGGTAAGTAACACTTAATTGTGCTATATATATACATATAAATATATGTGTTGTATTTAAGTGGATTTTCAGCTTCTGTGTAAACATGAAATATTAAGTCAAGATTTGATTTTGGTTTATGACAGGAGTTCCATTTGGAATATGACAAGCTAGAAGAAAGGCCCCAACTGCCATCCACCTTCAATTACAATCCTGCTCAGCAAGCCTTCTAAAGACTTCCCAGTTCATGGGGTATGGCTGTCTCAGCACAATACTCAATAACTGCAGAACTGATGTGGCTCAGGCATCCTGGTTTTAATTCCTTGAGGATCTGGCAATTGTCTCATGCAAAGGGATCATCACTTGAGGTCCTGCCTTACTAATTATGTGCTGCCCAACAACTGTAATTGTAATTTGTTTCTTTAGTTTGAGCAGGGTCTGGATTTTTTTTTCTCTTGTTTGCTTTCCTTTAATGCCAGCAGACAGACCTTGGTCTGGACATAAACACACACACAAATACAGTACACCGACAAAGTTTACCACCCAATTTCCAAATTGTACAAAGGAAGAGAGGAAAAAAAAAACGACACGTTTAGACAGCAAAGTTTGCATTGTTCATTGGTAATAAAAAGAAACACATGTTTGTGCATTTTTATGTGAAGATCCTTCTCGTATTTCATTTGGAAAGATGGGCAAGGTCAACTTCCTTCATTTTACTCCCCATTCTCTTTTGAAAGGCAATTTTAGCCACGTGAAGCCCCTTCCCGTCCAGAGGGTTCTGAATTGCTTTGCAGTGCAAGGCTTTACAGGCCCCTCTGGTAGGGAAAGTGCTGACACAACATATTTGACTGTTTAGGAGAAAGATATTGCTGCAACCTTTGGACAATTTCCAGAGTTGTGTATTACTGAGCTTCATCTTTCCAGAATGAGCAAAACACTGTCCAGTCTTTGTTACGATTTTGTAATAAATGTGTACATTTTTTTTAAATTTTTGGACATCACATGAATAAAGGTATGTATGTACGAATGTGTATATATTATATATATGACACCTATTTTGGAAATGTTTGCCCTGCTGTACCTCATTTTTAGGAGGTGTGCATGGATGCAATATATGAAAATGGGACATTTTGGAACTGCTGGTCGGGGGACTCCTTTGTCGCCCTGTGCACTAAAGGGCCAGATTTTCAGCAGTCAAGGACATCCATACCCAAGTGAACGTGATGGGACTTAAGGAAGTGAACTGAGACAATTCACTCTGGCTGTTTGAACAGCAGCGTTTCATAGGACAAAAAAGATCAATCTTGTATTTTCTGACCACATAAAGGCTTCTTCTCTTTGTAATAAAGTAGAAAAGCTCTCCTCACTGTTGACGTGTTGACTTTGATTTGAGATTGTGAAATCATTTTGCCATAATATCAGATTCATTTAACTTACCTGATAAGCTCATTTGGATGTGCGGGAATCATCGTATATAAGTCATGGATTTCAAAGTACACTCTCCAGTAACTGCTAAGTTACAATCTCTGGCCACACATGTGGGGGATACTGACGACGGTCGCTCAGCAAAAAGTGAAAGATCTTAATCTAGTCAATATACAAAAGAATGAAATCTTCCGAGGCCATCAGTCTTGAATCGAAATTATTGCTTATACTAAATGCCTCACTATTGCTTGCACATAGTAAAAAATTAGCTAAGGAGATAAAACAGAAATTGTCACGTAAATCGATTAAAGCAACTAGACTCTTCTAGACCTCAGAGTCTTCCAATGACTCTCTTCAAACTATATGTCGTTTTGCTACACTCTTAGATATATCTTAGAATCATTCATATTATGTTCTTGTTTGGAAAAACATTTTCAAAACACACAGGAATGTATATATGGTCTTTAAAGATATTCAAAATAATGTGTTTAGGGTTGCCACCTTTTCTGGAAAAAAAATACCGGCCTATATATTTATCTTTTTTCACTATGAATAACATTGAGATCAACCATCATTTTAACCGACCAGATGGTGGTCATGCTTTGCTTTGGGTGTTCATTAAAGGGGCAGTGTACCCTCTTGTTTAAGATGAGTTCAATGAATGGAGCTGAAATGAATGGGCTGAAATACTATTTGCCTATTGTTTTAATCTGTTTTTTTTTTTATTTTATTTTTTTAATTTTATGATCTTAACATAGCAAATAGGGGAACCTACGCTACTCAATGCATATTGAACTCTACTAAAACAAAACAGTCACAACAAAAGTGGCAGGGTTGTATTGAAAGTCTTAATATTCACTTCACAAGGAAAAAACATGGAGTATCTTTAATTTCCCTTTCTGCATTATTTATATTATTAGATTTGTCATAATTAAAACAAGCGGCAAAAATTATGTTTGACACATGCATCTATTCTTCAAATGCATGTTAAACAGTGGGGTATAGTCAGGGTTGGACTGGAGCCTTGGGGACCCACCGGGGCCGCAAAACAAGGGCCCTCCTGGCAGTCCCTGGGGGCCCCTTCCCAACCTTAAAACTCTATGCGGACATGCGAAAGATGCGGTGCATATCTTTATGGGGCCACCAGGGGAGCAGGTCTGGGCCGGCAGGGCCCACGAGGGCTGGAGCCCACCAGGTTTTTTTCCCTGTGTCTGGCCCAGTCTGATCCTGGATATAGTGTCCCGTTTAATGTCCTAATTTTAGCTGGCCACTCTCCTGATTGTGTGGGGTCATGCCCCTTCTGCTTGCTTCTTATAACAGAGGGAGGGAGACAGCCATTAAAGCCATATAGTATTACAATTACAGTAGGAAAAATGAAAAAGGAGATGACCATTCTCCCCAAAACGCCCTGTGTGAACTAACCCTAAACGTCTCATTTTGTCAAGAAAGAAGACTAGGTCTCTGAGCAGAATAGTTGAGAAAAAAATGTCTGCTTTAAGTTGCTACAATAGAAAATGAAGAACTAGAAACCATAGAATAATCACTGGACACAAGAATGGGCAAGAGAGAACTTGTTAGCAGTATGAGGCACTTAGTAGGATTATTGCCTTGGCATGGTAGATAATTCAGGCAATTTCACAAGCATATAGTTCATGTGACAAGGATGCACCACCAAAAGTAAAGTGAGTTCCTCATGGATGTTCCACAACCGAGCGCCCCTGGACATGACTTGCCAAGTGGTCATCTGGAGTTTGCTACATGCCTTCTCCAGATTCTATAAAGTGGATGAATTCTAGTCTGCAGATGCAGCCTTTGGTGGAAAGTACAACAATCCGCAGTTGCGCTGAATTCATTTCTGCAGTTATTATTACTGTTGTTAGAATTAATTCCCCCTTATTTTTTGAAGATCGCCCTAGTTGCTCTGCATTGGCAAGTAGGGCCATACAGAGAAAGGTTTTCTTACTAGAGAATCCTTTTCTTGCCTGTAATGTCAGTGCAGCATCCCGCCCATATAGCAGCGGTGCCGGGTTATTGATAAGTTCAGGTTTTGTTCTTTATATCTGCTGGCAAGCTTTGAAAGTAAATTGAGGATTAAAGTGGCGACATAGGAAACGGAGGAAAAGTATGGCACCGAAGGTAAATCTAAACATCTATGGCCAGCTTTACATGGACTTTATTACTTCAACCAATACAACCCCACAGGAGTGTAGTGCTAATCTTTTAGTACTACTGATTATACACTGTACACATTACAATAAGGAGTAAAAGCAAATAATCCTACCCATTAGTAAACTCATGTATCATGAATCCTTTAATTTATAGCCCTACTTAGAGTTTGTACTGCTAAATATTATATAGGCTACTATCTGCATGCATATTTAGTGCCTTTATTAATATAAACCAAATGCTTACCTTTATTATTCCTTTGTTGCTGGGAACTTTTTATCTGAAATTACACCAAAAAACAAATACAATATAATTTAAAGTCTGAATTGCTGTTGTATATTTGAGGACTGCAACTGCACTTCAAAACATCAGGTAATATTATTATGTATAAATGGCATATGGATTTCCCTGACCTGTGTACAAACCTAGGTATATATCTCCATTCTTGTCTTCAACATCTGGATAAGCAGTAGGGAATACCAGTGATTACCGTATTCATTTTTTTAAAATTTGCATGAAATTGTGAAAGCTTCATACCATTTGTAAACACTTTTGTTGGTTCCTTTCAACTTTCAGGTCTTTAATTCCAGTGCCATTAGCTTTTACTGCACATCTTTAACCTACTCTAAAGGTGGCACCAATGTCGCATATTTTCGTACAATATTCGGTGCGTGTATGGTGGGAGACGAGCAATATTGGTAGATGGCTTTGAAAACTGTCAGCTCGTCGATCAGCCTAGGCAGCTGTGCCCTAGGGTCCAACGATCGGATCAGAATTGAGGCTATACAGGTGGTAGGATCGTGAGACTGCATCAACGAAGAGATCTCATTTGGTGAGGTCACCAAATGCGCAGATCTGGGCCTGAAACGACCAGCTACATACAGGGCCAACTAAAGCTGATCCAATCGTTGTCTCTAGGGCCATCAACTGGATCATAACATGGGGCCTACAGAGAAACATTGGTTGAGGATTGCAATTAAATTTTCTTATAGCAACAGAGAAGGACATCACCACAACAAGCAATATGGCAGCTGCCCTAATTATAATTGCAAATATACAAGAGCATAATGTTCTCTGCAAACTGTAAAATGAGTCCTCATGCTTCACCGTCTGTTTACTGCATAAACCCTAAGTATTAATACGATTTGAGTGGTACTATAAAAGCTGTCTGAATGTCTCTATACAAGATCAGCATGTGTTTTGAAACAGATATTAAATCCCTTTATACTTGGTCTACTTAGTATGGCACTGATGCTAGGGGAAGTATAAGTTATTGATGTTATTGGTTCAGTAAGACTGGAAACTCCATAAGGAAAGGAAGATATTTGAGGATGCTGACAATGAAAATAGATCATAGCTGCATTCATACAGTAGCATGTAATATTTCCATAGATGTGATATATATGGTAATATTCATAACACAAATTACATATTCTGATAATGTTGGAATAGGTTATAAAACAAAGTTTTAAAACATTTCTGGTGAACATGGATATATTCTGAATTGGTAAAAACCGTCTGCATGGAAAGCTGTTTCAAATCTTTTTAGTCTTACAGACATAATTGAAATATAATTTATGTTATCTGGGCTGGTTTAGATATCTTCAAATAAGTCACTTATCTTCCCACAGGGAAAACTCCCAGGCACAAACCCAGTTTATGGATTTTGTAGAGCAGTTTATACACAGACAGGGCCGATTCCATTTGTTATTTACTACCAAATGTAATAAATCTGCTCACTCTTCTTGTGAGTCCTAGACGCATCTGAAACACCTTTTTGCATTTTTTACTTGGGGTCTTGCCCCCATATGTAATAAAAGGCAGTATGTTTGCCCAGGAGCAGTAACCCATAGCAACCAATAAAATGTTTCCTTTTAAACAGGTGACAAGTAAATGCTATCTTCTGATTGGTTGTTATTGGTTACTGCACCTGAGCAAATTTTTATGTGCCTTTTATTACATAACCCTCACTTTTCTTGCATAATGAAGATTTTACTGCAACAGATGGTACTAGAAGAATAAGTAAGAGGAAGAATAAAACAGGGTCTAACTGACCCTCAGTGATGATGATGTAAAATGGGGGAAGTTAGATATGAAGCCTTAAAGGAGAACTTAAACTATAGAGGTAGCAAGAAATGTTGTACATTATGTTTTGGGCTTCTGTACCAGCCCAAGGCAAGATCTGTGTCTCCAAAGATGCCCCAGTAGCTCTCTATCTTCTTTTCTGCAGATTCACTGCACATGCTCTGTGCTGCTGTCACTTACTGAGCATAGGGACCCACTCACAATATACAGTACACATAGAATAGGAATGTCATAATATAAGGCTGATATTAATTAATACACATAATTACTACATGGCAGCACAGAAACCAGTGCAACTAGCATCGGAATTTATAATAAGCCCTGTAGCATCAGCTTATATTACAGACAAACCTCTTTTTCTGCTTGATAATGTGTGACGACCCCTAAGCTTAGCTTCTCAACAGCTGCTCAGAGCCCACTGAGTATGTGAGTGTCGCAGACACTTTCCAATATGGTGACCCCTGTGACAAGTTTGAAGTTCTGGATCATTGCTGCTATTGGCAAGCTGAAACTTTAGGCTGGTGCAATAAGTTCAGTTTATAATATATGGCATATTTAGCCATATTCATTTTTAGAGTTTAGTTCTCCTTTAACACAGCTACAAATACAACTGCAGCCTGGTTATCAAAATGAAATGTGACAGCTAAGAACAGAAACCCACAATCTAAGATGAAGTGCAATACAAGCCTTAGGTTTCATTTCCTTATTCATACCTGCACTTTCTACATCTTGTCCAACACTGCCAAGTTATGTATGCCATAAATCTAGTTTTTTTCTAAAAAATAGTTGGTGTCCTTTTCACAGTAAATGCAAATAAAAATAAATGCATAAAGACATATAATTTGCATTGCACTGCAGTACTGTGAGATTAACTGAAATGCTGGATGCCATAATATTCATTATTGTGTGCTATGTTGTCTCTATGAGCACTAGTAAGAGCAAGAGTTCATAGATGAATTATGTGAGCTTGCCTACGAACTGCAACTTCACATGGCTGGAATTATGGAGATGAAAAGCTCTTAAGAGCAAAAATCCCCTGGAATTTGCAAAGGATGAGAAAGTGTCATGCTGCTAAAATACAAACATTGATTAGGAATGGATTAGATTAGGGAGAGCTAAATTACCAGTTGGGTTGATATGTAGGAAAAAAGATTATATTTATTTGACCTTGGAATGTACAACATCTAAATTGTATTCAAATAGGTAAAAAAGGGCTTTTTCCAGAATGAAGCATTAAACTCCTGGAATAAGCAGTTTTTAATAACGAGAGATAATGTGCTCTGTATAAATCAAACCCTTTTTCTCATTGTTGCCCTTTGTCTCCAGTGTACAGATAAGGAGGATTTCATTATACAGGGTGTTTATTAGTAAATCAGATCAGATAAAAAAAACTTTTCCTCCCTCAACAACTGCTCTAAAGAACCAAAGACATGAGATCAAGTGTAAATTGGATGCAATCCACTCTGTTCTGCACTGATTGGCAACATTTGTAACAGCAACTACAGGTTTCTTAATCAATTGTATAGGCAGAAGGCATATCCAACACAAGCCCTATTTCAGAATTTCATGTTGAATATAGGTATGTATTGTGTGTGTCTTTACCCTTAAAAAATGCTTTTACTGATGTAGGGTGGCAGAAAGGTCTTGGAAATTGGCCTTTTGTCTGTGTGGCTCCAAATAGATAGAAATGTGAAAATAATTCAAGCAAACAATTTCAGTGGAAACATAAGCACAATTTATGATGTTCTTGTGGCAAGCATATTAGGACTTGTATCATATACTGTGTCATTCATTAGAAAATGCTTTCAAAACAAATGTATCCGCACTCGCCCACTTGTGACTTCTGCTGTCGTTGTTATAGTGTGCTTTAAAGTGGGGTTTCGCCTTGAAATGAACTTTTAGTATGATATAGAGAGTGATATTCTTAGACAATTTGCAATTGGTTTTCATTTTTTATTATTTGTGGTTTATGAGTTATTTAGCTTTTTATTCAACAGCTCTCCAGTTTATTTCACCAATCTTGACTGGAATATGAATAGGAGAGGGCCTGGATAGATAAATGAGTGATAAAACATTGCAATGACAATAAATTGTGTGACTCCCATTTGAAAGTTGAAAAGAGTCAGAAGAAGGCAAATAATTCAAAAACTAAAAAAAAAGAAGAAGAATGAAGACCAGATGAAAAGTTGCTTAGAATTGGCTATTCTATAACATACTTAAAATTAACATAAAATTCAACCACCCTTTAGGACCCTTACACATGGGCGTTTTGAGCTGCGCTCCCCTGCGTTCAAGTTTCATGTGTTCAGCCTCAGGGGAGAGCAAGAGTAAACGCACACCATTACTGTCAAGGGGGCTGTACTCACACATATGCATGTAAGCGCCGAACGCAGGTAAAATGCTACATGCTGCGCTCCCCTGCCACTGAACGCATAAAACCGGAACACGGGATTGCAGCTCAAAACGCTCGTGTGTAAGGGCCCTTAAGCCACATGCAATAGAATAGTGTGAAACCCTTTAAAGGGATACTGTCATGGGGAAATAAATTTTTTCCAAAATGAATCAGTTAATAGTGCTGCTCCAGCAGAATTCTGCACTGAATCCATTTCTCAAAAGAGCAGATTCTTTAATATTCAATTTTGAAATCTGACATGGGGCTAGACATATTGTCAATTTCCCAGCTGCCCCAAGTCATGTGACTTGTGCTCTGATAAACTTCAATCACTCTTTACTGCTGTACTGCAAGTTAGAGTGATATCACCCCCTCCCTTTTTCCCCCCAGCAGCCAAACAAAAGAACAATGGGAAGGTAACCAGATAGCAGTTCCCTAACACAAGATAACAGCTGCCTGGTAGATCTAAGAACAACACTCAATAGTAAAAACCCATGTCCCACTGAGACACATTCAGTTACATTGAGAAGGAAAAACAGCAGCCTGCCAGAAAGCATTTCTCTCCTAAAGTGCAGGCACAAGTCACATGACTTGGGGCAGCTGGGAAATTGACAAAATGTCTAGCCCCATGTCAGATTTTAAAATTGAATATAAAAAACCTGTTTGCTCTTTTGAGAAATGGATTTCAGTGCAGAATTCTGCTGGAGTAGCACTATTAACTGATTCATTTTGAAAAAATGTTTTTTTCCCATGACAGTATCCCTTTAAAATCATTTAATCATTAATCATGTGCATCCATTTAAAAATATTTGAGTTCATTCAGAAAATGTTTAATCTGTATTAGAAAAATGTGAGTTCTCTTAGGGACTATCACCATAAAAAATGATCAGAAATGGCATCCAACCAATGGAGAAAAAACTTCCAACCATTTACCTACAATAAATACAATAATGTGCAATAAAGCAAGCATGTAATACATTAACACAGGATTTATTAGAAAATGGCTTCTGCTCTAAAAAATAAAATAAAATGTAATATACAATTTGTTTCTAGGTTTATATAGAAATCACATTTTATTTGATTTGCTTGATTTCTCTGTGATTTACCATTGTCTAGATCTTCTCTGCATGTTGTTATCCTCTTTCCTTTGTTCCTGCAAAATTAAGACATGGTTATTATTGTGTTTAACAGTTCAATATGCTAAAGGGATTGTTCGCTATTAAGTTCACTTTTGGTATCATGTAGAGCATGAAATTCAAAGACAATTTACAATTGGTTTTAATATTTGTGGTTTTTGAGTTATTTTCAGCAGATTGCAATTTTAGCAACTGGTTGCTAGGCTCCAAATTACCTGGGGTATAAATAAGAGAGGGTCTGATGAGTTATAAAAAGTAACAATAACAATAGATTTGTGCTTACATTTGTTTTTAAGATGGGGTCAGTGACCCCCATTTAAAAGCTGGAAAGAGTCAGAAGGCAAATCGTTCAAAAAGTATAAAAAAAGAAAAATTTTTTTACTGCCAAGTAAACCTTTAACTGCCAAGCATGAAGGTACATGCCTGAAGGAAAATAAAGGGGACTTGTCACCCACACATAAAAATAAAGGGGACTTGTCACCCACACATAAAAAGCTGTATAATAAAGGCCCTTTGCAAATTAAACATAAAGCACAAATTCTTTTTTTTTGTATTAAAACACCCATACATGTTATAAATGTATTTAAAAATCTCAGCTGTCAATCAAATATTGACTGTGCCGTCTCTATACCTCAAACATAGAGATAGGGCACACAATTGCTGTCACTTTCCATTCAACACTTCCTATATGTCACTGCACAATTTACATTCCCTCCTCCTTCCATCCCCCAGCCTATAAAAGCATAGCCTATGTATTGGCATGGGCATCAGGTCCCCATATTCTGGTGCATACACAATATTTTGGGGTGATGCAAAATTTGGCTTAACAATGGGGTCTGTCAGCTTTTTATCATTGGGAATTACAGGCCAGACAACATAATACTTTAGTAACAAAGTAATTCAGTGAGACATTGAAGACTTTTACAACTTGGCATTTCAGCAGAGTTACAAGGATTTGTGAATGCCATAGCTGTATAGAGTTCATTTGTATTCCAATGGGCCAGAATTTAAAATGAACAAGTGTTTCATAAGTGTGCCAGTTTGAATAATGATTTTGGCAGCTCTTTGTGAAGTTTTGATTTTATGTAATATTCCACTATTAAGGTATCAGTAGGGCATTTTGACCCCAACATTACTCACCTTCCTATTGCTGCCACAGGCTGGGGACAGTGAGGCATACAAAATAGAGACGATTCACCAATGCACATGTACAGTATGAATTCATTCTGAAGGTTTAAATGCTGCCATGGTTTGTGAATCTGTTTTTACTTGTATTGTGAAATGTATATTGTACATTATGTCCCAAAGCTCCAATATCTGAGAACAGCCCAAAACGTGCAGTAAATCAGCAAGAAATTAAAATGGGAAGCTACTGGGGGCATTTTTTTCTGGACTAAACTCCCAAACGAATAAAAATCTTTACCCCCTACCTCCTCGTTCCCCCCGCACAGGTGTTAATACCTGTAAATGCCCCTAAGTCTTTAATTACCCCTCAATGCAGAGTCAGCGCAGCGGAGCTCACAGGCACCATCTTCATCGATTCAGGAATCTTCATGTCCCTTCTGCAATTGCAGTGGCTGTCGGCACATGCGATGTTGTTCGGGACCGGAAAATTGCTACAACTGCCCATACGCCGATACACCACTTACTTACTGAAGACTTAGGGCATTTACATGTATTAACACCTGTGCAGGGGTGAACAGGAGGGGGGACTATGGAGGGTAGGGGCTAGGGGGTTTCATTAGTTTGCGGGTTTAGTGGTAGCTCCAGGTTACCCAGAATCAATATGTGAACATCTGCATAATTCATGAGAAGACATAGGACGGTCATAATAAAACATGGTGAAAATATATGTGCAGCATTTGCATCCATTTTGGTGTGACTGCACTTGTGGCTGTTTAAGTGTAGCAGATAATTTTCTCACTGAATTTCAGGTGTAAGAAATGTTTTACAACTATTTAGTTCTAACAAACTTGTCATGTGTCACCTGGATGTTCTCATAGACTTTAATTGTGAAGCAACTTGAGTATATCCAAAATTCCTGAGCATTATATATAATTTCAGCGAGTGAGCCTAAAGGTTTGTACAGATATTGGATCTTTAGAAACAATTTATCTTGTAGAGATCAATGTATATTTTAATCTCTTTAATTACTTGTTGAGCTTTATTTGTACTTTAAAGGAAGACCAGTACCTCCAGTACTTATAGAATGGGTGCCCAGAATAGTTATTCACACCATTCTAAAGACTGAAGTATATAGGAATACTTAGTTACCGCATAATAATTTTTTACCTCAGTGGAAAGATACTGACTGGTTGCCTTGCCGACTTGGCCCGGCCCTGATCACAACCCTGTAATAGACATGAATCTAAGGTTCCCAGGGCACTTGTCTTCATTTAGCTTTCCCAGTCTAGTTTTAAGCCATCCAATTTTTACAGCACTTTTGACAGTTATCCTGTGATAATGAAAAATTTCCAGTAAACATATCGAGCCTAAAACACTACAATATCCATTATTTAATCATATGCCAACTTTATATACACCTTCATATTTCTCAAGGTGCTTTAAAACTTCTTGGTACTTGGTTCTAGGTCTTGGTTTTGCTGGTCTATTAGCAGTATATTTTCTCAATTCATAAACTTGAAGGGGAACTCCGGCTTCCCAAGCCTAGATGGGCAGAAACTTGAAAAATCTGTACCTTAATGGTAAAGGGGAACTCCGGCTTCCAAACCAAAATTTGATATATGTACCCACATAACACAGAAACCCCTCATATACCCATCACAGTGAGTTACCTGTTTCTTCAAAAAGTATGAATAAATGCCATTTAACAGTTCTTCACTTTCTGCATCATTTGAAATCCTGGCAGGGAAGGAGGGACTAAACACTGATATTACAACTTCTCCACAGCTTACAGGCAGCATGCAGGTACTACATAACCCACAATACATTGCACTGTGATGTTCCTTTCCTTATTGAAATCATGTGTGCAGGGAATTGTGGGGTATGGAGGATGCAGGCTGAGAACTGGTGGCATCTGATACAAAGTAACAGTAGTCAGCCAGCTCAGCAAAGTAGTCAGTCAGATCAGCAGGAGAGCAGGGGGCTAGGCTTAGTGAACTGTTCCAAACCATAAAAAATCATGAAAAGTCTGCATGTTTTTTAATTGATTTATAATGCAAAGTTGCTTGAAATTACGTTCACTTTTCAAATAGCTTGTTATGTTTGTGTGGAGTTCCCCTTTAAAGGAGAAGGAAAGGCTTGCAGCACTTGGGGTGGCAAATGTTAGGCACCCCCAAGTGATTGTATTGACTTACCTGAAACCCTGGGCTGGTGCTCCTATCAGCAGAAAACTGCACCTGCCCAGGGTTATACCAGCAAGCACCACGGATCGATCTTCTTCCGGCCTCTTCTTTCTTCAAATTTACCGGGGCAAACGCATGCACGAAATAGCTGACTTTTTAGTTAAAATTTGACTTTTCGTTCTATTGTGCATCGGCAGCCGTGCGAAAGAAAGAGCAAGACGGAAGAGGATTGTTAAGTGTACGAAGCCTTTCCTTCTCCTTTAATATATATATAAAGCTTTCCAAGATCAATGAATCTACTGTACATTTTGTTAACAAAAAAGACATATGTGTAGCAATCCATTCTGCTCTAAGCCCACTGTTCTGAAAGAGTAGGTTCAAAGCAGTCAGTTGGAACCAAGGATTCAGAACCACAGCCTGAATGCAATCTCTACAGCTGCTATTTATATTCTGAAGAATAGGTAACAAGGAGTCTGCCTTAATGACATCTTTTCAAACAGCTCCAAGTGTGACATTTAAAGCCATTGTGAATCAGCTGGATATAATGTGAACTATTATGGTACAAGAAAAAAGGATATCAAAGTTGGGTTGTATGCACATTCTCACAACTACCCTGCTGATGGTACGCAGTGGTGGTAACCGTGCATTTAAGGACGATTTAAGAAGCACAGTTTGTTTGGCATTTTTGTTGTTCAGGCAGACGTTGTACTTTCATACATATGTTATAGTCACTAAAATGCCATGTAACTTGTTTTGCCTATTTTCAAAAAAACAAATTGACAGTGATTGGGCATTTATGAAAGTGTTGCTGGGGGAGGAGTTGCAGAGGAGCTAATAACATTATTTTTGTATCTGTCATCTTCTGCTTGTAATCCATTCTGCTTCCATCAAGTACATCATTGTTCCATATGTGTAGAATATATGACATGCAGGCCATGCCTGTCTCCTGGGGCAATCTATGCAGCTGTGCAGCTATACTGAACAGAACAGTTGGTTTTTTGTTTGAGGAAGGAACACATCAGGCACAGCAACACTAAATGCAATTTTATAGATTTTTTTTCCATCATGGGAAAGATGCTTGAAATGTATTTATTTTTAAATAGCTGAAACAATAGACACTATATGCAATGCAAGAAGGGCTTATTAGAAGGCTCCAAGTTTAACCTGCAACATTTTTATCATGTCAAGATCATGTTATTATTGAATGTAGTGCAACTTGGGCATAATATAGGATCACGGCCCAATTTTATCTCTGGGATCCAGTACAAGTGCAATTATTTATGGCACACTGATCCATATGAACAGGACCCCTTACCTGTTGCCCAAACATGTAGAACATAATGATCCCCCACAGGGAATAGTACTCAAACAGTTTTTGTGTAATCCCAGTACCAACCATATAGTGTAAACAAATTTTGCACCTATCTTTGCTTAAAGGAAAACTATACCCCCAAAATGAATACTCAACCAACACATAGTTTACATCGTATTAAGTGGCATATTATCCTATCAAACTGGTCTATACTGTATATTTAAGTAAATATTGCCCTTTTAAATCTCTTGCCTTGAACCCCCATTTTGTGATGGTCTGTGTGCTGTCTCAGAGATCACCTGACCAGAAATACTACAACTCTAACTGTAACAGGAAGAAGTGTGGATGATTTTTTGGACAGACATAATATCAAAGGCTATTGTGATACAATAGTTAGTATAGGTATGGGTATATAGAATTTAATTAAAAGTAGAGAGGGGTGTATGTATGGATGCTGGGTTTTCATTTGGAGGGGTTGAACTTGATGGACTTTGTCTTTTTTCAACCCAATTTAACTATGTAACTAACTAACTATGTAAAAGACACAACTCTGTCTGTTAATTGGCTCATGTGACCTAACATGTATGGTTTGTTTAGTATGTTTGTATGAACCGTGAATCCTACGATCCCAGGGAGCGGCCTTTATTTTTTAAAATTGGCAATTTTCTATTTATGATTACCCAATGGCACATACTACTAAAAAAAGTATAGAATTAAGAAAATGGTTTGTTTACATGAAGCAGGGTTTTACATATTAGCTGTTTTATGCAGTATCTCTTTATAGAGACCTAAATTGTTCGGGGGTATAGTTTTCCTTTAAAGCACTAACTATCCTGCACTCCTAGTATCAGCTTCCACTTACTCTCATCGCAATAAGATGCACAATTCCAATCTATCATAACAACATAACTTCCCACATTTGTTAGACATTGCCTAGTGTTCCTCACCTCATTACTCTTGCGTTTGAATGCACGCCAACATATCTTCCTGGTGCCAGAGTTTTATTGCGCAGTTCGATTTCGCAATTATAAAATAACAATTTCAGCACCTTTCTGCGGATTTGCTTGTTGCGTGGTAAAAAAGAAGTTTTTTTTCCAGTATCAATAAAATACAATGCTTAATCCCAGATATCTACAGAGGCAGATTCTGCTGACCTCTAATCTATTTTAGCAGTATTTTATGGATTTATTTACCACAAACACAAATCATTTTCTATGCACAGTTTCACATATTTAAAATATTGCTTTCTTTCAATTAAATAAATTAATACAAATAACATAGAAGTTTCTTGATATGTTGCTAAAGGCCCAGCACTTATAATACAACAGAGTGCTCCTTGATCAGTGCATGGTGAGATATCTTTGTATTATTTTATTTATAGTTAGTTATTTATTTTGATTAAATCAGAAATATAAGAAATACACAATAAATAACGTGTTAGCTAAATCAGCTGCATTCTTCTGTTCAGCACAGGTATATATATATATTTGAGCTACACATGCAGTAATTTATAACCCCTTGAATTATCTGCCTGCCCACTCAGACCTGTACACTAGTAAGTGAGAGCACGTTACACACAAATTGTGATCCTAGCAGCCAGTGATGCAGGTGCGGAGAGGCAGATTGCAAATTGCCAATAGCCCTATATAAAACAATATGCAGCATCTGGATAATATTTGATGCATACATCATTGCCCCCCCACGGTGAACTGTCACTTTATATACTTTTTAATCTTAAAATACAATGAGTTCACATATCTTGTGTCCCTTACTGTTAAAGAAGTCTGCTTGGTCTAACACCATGTACCATATTAACATGCAATGCTTGATAAACCATTTTTTTAACTGGCAAATAACCAACATTATTTCCCAAAGTAATATTTTCTGCCAAATACCAGGTTTAAGACAGAAATGAAATGTGTATGTCGGTCACGCCCAACAAAAAACATGCAAAGTAATGTTGTCTGCGAAAGTTACCGTTGTAAGAATTACAGTCAGTGCTGAGACAAAAGATTTATCCATTTGTAATCTAAAACGGCATTGTTTGTAAGATATCCAGTTAATGAGTCTCCACAAGATGTGGCTTTGATGCTTAATTACATCTGACTAAATTAGGCTGCAGTATTTCACCAAAGCAACTTCTGTCTGGTTGAAGTGGGATCCATTATAAGCGGTACCATAGTACAATTGTTTTTAAAGAGGCAGTAAGGATGACTCAAGTTAATTGTATGGTATTTTGCTCTTGTGTGTTATATATTGTAAAATTTATATTGATACATGAAGACTTTTTTTCTTTCATCTTGTATTAAAATACCAGCGTGAGGATGTTTTGCTGCAGACTCAGTTAACCATGTATTCTTACTTGGACTCATGGATCTTCTTAAAATGTTTAGAAGTTCTCTACAGACGGGATAACTAAGAAAACTAAGGAACCATGGATTGGCTTTATGTTTGGACTTGTACTGCCCTATATATTACTTTAATGATGAAACTGTCACACCAGAAGAAGGGCAATCCTCCAAAATGTTGCGGGTAGATTTATAATAAACACAGAGTTGCCTTTAATTGAAATTTACTTATATGACCTAAGTGATCTAAAAAGAATATGGCAAAGAAACTCACATGAATGCAAATAATTATCAGATTTTGAGAACCGGGCATAACAAATGAATGCTATGCAATTTTTTTTTGGTGTTCTTCCACCCTGCTTTATGCAATATACTTTTAGAGGGAACTTCATTGTTCTGGGGTATAGTTTTCCTTTTAAAATGACCAACTTCTTCTTCTCTTCAACTGTATGATTTAGTCAGATTGGGTGCTTTGACCATGATTGTCATGAGGTAAAAAATAGCTTCAGTCAATGCACCCCCCTCCACCTGTCACCGTTTTCCATATTAATGTATCCGGAACGTTGTGTCTTAATCACACACAGTGGTGACAGGTAAACATCCTGCTTTTTGAGCAGAGGTCCACCTGTTACTACTACATATGTGTTGGACACAGCCTTCCCTGTAATTAATATGGGAGCCTGTGACAGGTGGAGAGGGAGGTTTTGACCACCATAGTTTTCTACCTGATGACCGCGGCAGTCAAAACACCCAGTTTGACATTAGCATTAACTAACCACTTTCACAAATAGGTACGGCTATACTTATTATATAGCATTCTCTCACTTTGTTCCGATGCGTTAGGAGGTCCTAATGGAAATATTATATTCCTCCAATGTCATGAAGCAAATCTTGCTTGCCCGTCCAACAGGAACTGAATTGCATGTAGTCATATTCCTGGAACTGGAATATTATAATTTGAAGGGGGTTTAATGCAGCCCAGTATCTACTGTAGAATAATAGGCTATACCAAATGTATACTGTGTGTTCATCTACTTTCATCTACTTTCACACAATCTCTTGTTACAATTTAATAAAATTCATTCTGGCACCACTGCCCCATCTTATGTTTACATCTCTTCAGAAGACTAGCAACTTTAGTATAATCTCTAAAAACTACAGAACAAGTTCACTAGTCATTGCGGTGGCATTATACAGTAAGAACCATCCATTGTGTTAATAGTGAAAAATACTTATATCCTCTGTATTGTATGGGTCAGATTTGGGGGTGATGCCTCCTAATTACACCTGAGAGTTTGGTTTGGGTGAGTTATATTTGGAGCTTTGGCTGAATGACTGATATACTACAATGACATGAGCTAAAATATGGCCCAGACAAAGGTTGGACCTCCAAGGGGAGTTAAACTAAAAAAGACCAACTACCTCTGATAAATGTTCTAGACAGGTATGCCTACAAATTTAATTTAAAGGAAAACTATACCCCCAAAATGAACACTTAAGCAACAGATAGTTCATATCATATTAAGTGGCATATTATAGAATCTTACCAAACTGGAATATATATTTAAGTAAATATTGCCCTTTTACATCTCTTGCCTTGAGCCACCATTTTGTGATGGTCTGTGTGCTGTCTCAGAGATCACCTGACCAGAAATACTACAACTCTAACTGTAACAGGAAGAAGTGTGGAAGCAAAAGACACAAATCTGTCTGTTAATTGGCTCATGTGACCTAACATGTATGGTTTGTTGGTATGTTTGTACAGTGAATCCTACGATCCCAGGGGGCGGCCCTTATTTTTTATAATGGCAATTTTCTATTTATGATTACCCAATGGCACATACTACTAGAAAAGTATATTATTATGAAAATGGTTTATTTACATGAAGCAGGGTTTTACTTATGAGCTGTTTTATGCAATGTCTTTTTATAGAGACCTACATTGTTTGGGGGGTATAGTTTTCCTTTAAGTAAAAACAGATGTTTGTCTGATAACTGCTTTATTTCACTGACCCCATATGTAATAAAAGGCACAAAGTTTGCCCAGGAGCAGTAACCATTAACAACCAATGAGATGTTTACTTTTAAACCGGTGACCAGTAAATGTCTTCTGCTGATTGGCTGCTTATACCTCTTCTGTCTGGCTACTCTGAGTCCAGGGCCTCCTCCCCCCACCACACTCATCATTTAGTTTCCCGGTGCCTGCATTATGACTGCACATGTAAACGTTTCTACATGGGGGGCCCTATTGGCCTGGCCCAGCACTGCTTATACAGTTAAACCTAACTCAAGTAGTTCATGTGTATTATACCAAACTGTATCCTTATCCTTTAGTCCTGCTTGAAACAACCTGGTACATACAGTATGCTACAGCTATATGCAATCAAATGCTCTTTAATCATGGAACTTAACTTTACTTGATATTACGTTCATCAGAACACCAACATTTGTTTGCAATGTTTCAGAGGAAACAAAAATAGCTATTAAAAGGCAAAAACTGGTTGACAGGGGTGACAAACTCCATTGAATATGATAGTTAGAGCTATTTGAATATAATAAATAAGGGAACCGTTACACCATAAATATTTATATATACCACATTGAAAGTAACTACCTGTTATTTAAAGGGGGCCTTATTCAATACCTCATTCCAATAAGTATACTAGCTCAACAATGAGGATTTAATATTTTAGGGGAACTATTGCGAAAATTAAAATTTTGTATAAGCTTCATCATACTGAAATCAAACTTTCTAAATACAATCAATTTAATATCCTGCATTGTTTCTTAAAAAATCAAGTTTATCTTTACTATTCCTGTCTCAACATCTGTTTCTCTTCATTCTTCATGCAACAGTTGGATGTCAGATGAATGATCCAATATATCTTATACGGGGCTTCCTTTCCTAACAGATGAATTACAGCTTTTGCACAAATGCTGCATGTAGACAGACATGATGTCTGGTGATTTTAATAGAGTGAGCTCTAATACATCTTCTAGGTAAAAGGAGCCCCCTATAAGATATATTGGATCTAACTGTCAATGAATATCTGACACCCAACTGCTGCATGAAGAGAGAATGAAGAGAAACAGATGCTGAGTGAGGCATAGTGAAGATAAACTTCATTATTTCAGAAACGCTACAGAATATTTAATTTATTATATTTAGAAAGTTTCTTATTTCAGTATGCTGAAGCTTGTATTAAAATTTCATTTTCGCAATAGTTCCCTTTTAAAGATATTGCATTTAACTATATGGAACAACTTTAATGGGCAAATTTACTTAAGGTCGAATATCGAGGGTTAATTAACCCTCGATATTCGACTGTCGACGTTAAATCCTTCGAAGGATGTAGCGCAATTGTTCGATCGATTCAAAGGATTTTAATCCATTGATCGAACGATTTTTCTTCAACCAAAAAAAGATAGCAAAGTCTATGGGGACCTTCCCCATAGGCTAACATTGACTTCGGTAGGTTTTAGGTGGCGAACTAGGGGGTCAAAGTTTTTTTTTAAAGAGACAGTACTTTGAATATCGAATGGTCGAATAGTCGAACGATTTTTAGTTTGAATCGTTCGATTCAAAGTCGAAGGTCTAAGTAGCCCATTCGATGGTCAAAGTAGAAAAAAAATGATTCGAAATTCAAAGTTTTTTTTATTCTATTCCTTCACTCGAGCTAAGTAAATGGGCCCGTAAAAGCTTGGATCATTACCGTTGTAAAGATGCAGAACCTTTAGGCTGGGGAAGTTCAGTATATAAAATACAGCATTTCTAGCGATATACATTTTTGGAGTTTAGTTTTCCTGTAAGAGGGCAGATTTCTATGTTGAAGCAAATCAGCTATTTCAATGTCACACTAATTGGTAATGGAACTAATGATCAGATTTACTGAACCAGGCACAGTGCATTTTTCTGTTTACCAGTTGTAAAACGGTACTTAAATACTGTGCAGACCTGAGTTTTAATTCTAGTCCTTTCACTTGGTTGCTAGCGAAGGCTTTGTAAGTTTCTTGCAGACAGTGTTATATGTTTTGTTAAACTCCATAAAATCAATCAAATGCCAGTATTATGGCCTAAATTCTATTTATGGTTTATTATCTATTGAGTGTCATGCTGGTACTTTTTTATTTTATTTTCAAAGATGTATTTAATATTACTTTCAGACATACAGTGCTTCAGGCATTGGCCTGAAAAGAAGCAGTTTAAAGCCCTGCAGTATGTAGGTGACAGCTATCAGTCTAGTTAATAGCGGTTGCCTGTGGGTCCCCTGGGTGTCACCTATCTCCTAGTGAGATGTTTGTTCCTATGACTAGAGTGGCGTGAGGATGGGAAATCTTGTGAACAATGTAACAGTGAAGTAGTTTCTCAGACATTAAAAAAGTAGCTATGTTTCTGTGCCATTCTGTGATACTCTTTATTAATATAAGCCTCTGGTTTTGTTATAGAAGGTAAAACATTAGAGTAAACATTGCCAGCAGGTGAAACTGAAGTCCCAACTAACTGGGGCCCTGTGGCTCCAGTGACACCAGTGGTTAATGGTATTGTTGTGAGATTTATTGAGCTACTCAGCTGTTAAAGGAAATATGTGAATCCAAGAGCAGACGACAAGTACTGACATCACCATGGAAACATGCAATGCAAGAGCTTATCCGCAATCACTTAAGTACACAAATTTATTGTAGAGGTAGGGGAAAGCGGAGATAAATTGCCATCAGCGAAGAAAGCTACTAAGTGGTGTGCTCCTGCATTTATTTCCAAAACTGGTTTTGCTTTTACTCCTGTGATGATAATAACTGTAAAAGGCTCCCAATGTAACGCACCAAAGTCAAATCATTAAAAATGCAAGCAACGGCACTGGGTTTTTTATTGTAGTCATACCTTTAGAGTTCATTTATTTTTCATTTCATTTATTATGTAACGGTTTATGCATGTAACATATGATTTAATCTATTACTAATTGGTTTAAGGCAAACATTTTTGTTGAATGATCAATTGCATATTCTGTAACAAAAGATGCTGCCGGCATCTTATGGCTCCTGTGTTCTCTGGCCTGACAGAAGGGAACATTATGTACCAGGTGGTCAATGATGTTGTCACAGATGTTGTTTGTCGTCTCTACCTCTAATTTTCTTTCATTAGGTACAATTGCAGTCTTCACACGTTTCAAATTAGGTGTGAATGATTCATTCATCTTTAGTTTTTTTAAGATCTCTTGCTAAAGGAATCAGTGAGACTGATGTTGTCCTTCCATATTAGCCCTTGTACAGTAATAATACAGGAGCACAGTGTGGCTACTCATGAAATGTGAATGCATGGCTACTCCTCTGATCTACCATGCCCAATTACACCCTAGCCCATCCAAGATCCACCCATACCCAATCCACTCTGCTCAATTCTGCACCTTCCCAACTCTTAATGGAACATGGAGTACCCCATCTTACCCCCTGATGGCAGCCCTAATGCACAGAAGGCCAGCAGGCAGAAAAGAATCCACAAACAGCAGTACATGGCCACAGAGAAAAGCACACAAGGAAGAAATATTGAATGGATAGAGGCAGAAAGACACGCCAATGACTTCCAAAGTCAGTTGAAACGTATGTAGTAAATATTTGACTGTTTAAACCTCGTGTGCCGCCAAAACTCCCAATGTAACCATATCACAGCTTTTATTTATTATTACCAGGCATACAGCTATCATATTTAATGCCTTGTTCTAAGTCATCCATGCAGAACTGAAAAAGGGTTCCAGTTCAAAACAGCATTTCCAAATTGTTCTTTGGCTTTAACATTTTGGTACATACAGTAGGTATGAAACAAAACATGATACATATAGCTGCATGTTTGTTATAGATTTATAGAACTTGGGATGCCAGAAAGATTCCCAAACTTTTTTGCAAGTCATCAACATTTTCCTGATTCCAGGAAAGTTAGATAGATATAGAAATATACACTCACCCTTGATCTTGGTGATCAACTCCACACAATAGAATTTCAGAGAACAACTAGTACTCACCAAATAGCTTGTTACTCTCTTCTACTGACCAGTTCCTCAACTCCTTACCTTTTCACATACTCACATTTATGCCTCTGCAAAAGCTGCTCCCTCCCGAATTCTGTATGACTTTTTCCCAATGCCTCTGCCTTTAACTGATCTCTCAAAGTATATTTACTGCACCTCATCTATTCTAACATACTGTAGCTTCAGTGTACGCCATATGCTGCTAAATGCAATGCGCAATAACACTCTCTCACTTTGCTGATATTTCCTATCCCCACACCTTGTGCCTCATACCTCTCCTCATTTTAGAATGTAAGCTCTGTTGGGCTTTATTGGTAAAGTTTTGTTTGAAATCTGTATATTCAGTTTATACACCTTTTTATTGTATAGCACTGCAGAATATGTAGGTGCTTTATAAATACATGTTAATAATACCACTGTACATTTCCCATTATTCTGTAGACTGCAGGCTTGTTGCAGTTTGCAGTATTTTGTTCTTTAAATATAGTGAGATTGACTGTAATAATTTTAGTCATTGTACAGCACTTTGTTTAGGGCAATAATAATGCTATATTTGTTGGAAGCTGACTCATAAGGCATGACTTGAAGGGTGAAACTAAACTTATTTATGTAACCTAAATGTTTTAGAACAAATAAAACATTTTGATTTTGTGTACCTTTCATTCTTTTTTCTGCAGTGTCTGGCAGCCAAAACAGTATGTCTGCTTACAGAAAGCAGAGCTTGTTTTGTGATCACTGCAGTAACATTTATAACCCAGGACAGCATGTACTACAAAACAAGAACACTGCACTCACGTACCAGGCAAGATTGTATAAGAAAGATGATAGAATGTCCACTTGACTTGCCAACCCTGGCAGAGAGGTCACTGCTTCTGCTTATTTCCCTGGTCTCTGCTTCCCATTCTCTTTTCCTACTTTTCCTTCAATCCCAAAAGGGGTTGTTCACATTTAAGGTAACTTTTCGTATGTTATAGAATGGCCAATTCTAAGCAACTTTCCAATAGGTTTTCATTTTTTTTTTTGTAGTTTTATAGTTATTTGGTTTTTTTTCTGACTCTTAGCAGCTTTCAAATGGGCGTCGCTGACCCCATCTAAAAAGCAAATGCTCTGTAAGGCTACAAATGTATTTTTATTGCTACTTTTTATTACTCATCTTTCTATTCAGGCCTCTCCTATTCATATTCCAGTCTCTTATTCAAATCAATGCATGGTTGCTAGGGTAATTGGGATCCTAGCTACCAGATTGCTTAAAATGCAAATTGAAGAGCTGCTGAATAAAACGTCAAAAAACTTAACTAATAAAAAATGAGAACCAATTGCAAATTATCTCAGAATATCACTCTCTACATCATATTAAAAGTTATCTGAAAGGTGAACCACCCCTTTAATCCCTGCTCATCCCTCTACTCTGACTACCTACCTCTCTGCCCTGATCATATACTCTATTTACTTCCATTTATCACTCCTTACCCAGTTTCTTTGTCTGTTGCCCCTTTTGGTCTCTTTTTTTTCTATCCTTTAAGATGACACATGGTTTGAACATACTTCAGAGTTCCCTTTGTTCAACTTTATGGTTTATTGGAACACTTCCATCTTTCTTACACCTTCCAGCTTCATTGTTTCAAGGTAACAGGGTGGTTTCATAACAGCCCAATAGAATTTCTTAATAAAAATTGTTGATACATTTATGTCTTATTAACATATGACATAGTTGGTAGAATGAAATCTTGACCTAACCCTAAGCACCTAATCACTGTCAGTTTTATTTTTTAGGTTTCATGTCATGATTCCTATAGTCACTAACCAGCTACAGGAACCTGTTGTTACATCATATTTCAAGAAGATACTCAGGCCTTTCTGAAATTGTTTATTTTATACTCTATTTCTGTCATTGGACCATGACAGAAGATGACTTGCTTATTTCTATTGTCTATTGATACCCTCTCTGATATTTATTGGTAAAGTGTTTTGCCTTTTTAATATATATATATATATATATATATATATATATATATATATATATATATATATATATATATATATATATATATATATATATATATATATATATATATATATATATATATATATATATTATACATACTCTGTCTCTCGGGGCACGAAATGGGTAGGATCGTTCTGCACACCCACTATCTGTATCACACTGTATGTAGAAATAAAGCCGCATTGATATTACAACAGGCATTTTCGGCGTGCATTGGTCTGCGCTCCGAATGTGAGTCATTTACTTTTACCATTGCTCTCCCTCCCCACCCACCCAGGTCCGGACTGAGAATTAAAATAGGCCCTGGCATTTCAGGTACACAGAGGCCCAAATAGCCCACATAGAGGCCCTAACAGCCCCCACCAGCCCACTAAATACTGACTTTCTATGCTTCTTTGCTTCTCCATGCAAAGGTGGAGGAGCAACCATTTTCAAATAAGAAGAGAACAGTTTGCAAAAGACTGGCTTATGTAATGGTTAGACTTGAACTTTTCTGGATAAAAGCTTAGAGTGACTGGAGAGAAGGATCTGTGTAAGGACACTGGAGTTTGTGATGTACTTGTGAGTGAGAGACATCCAATCATGTGGGACATTTGTTCTATGGTGCTTGGGGCAGATATAGTGAGATAGGGATGATGCCCCAGGTGGTATACTCTCTGGACTAACTTTAAATGTTTCACTTAATGGCCATTTACCCACCAATCTGAATCTCGCTGTTCCATTCCATACCTTCTATTTTATTCTCTGTGGGCATCTGAAAGTGAATGTAGTGATGATTCCTATTTAAGGTACAAAATTTACTCTCTGAAATGAAGGCAATCCTGATTCATTTATATGAACTGACATCAATCTAAACAAAGGATAGGGAAACAAAGAAATCTGTTAACTGACTTTCACTTTATTTACACAATAAGGATTACAGAATTCTGGTAAAATACAGAATAAGCACTGTTGTGGCAGGCTCATGCTGGTGAATCTCGCCTGATCTCTGTTATTAAAGATGGCCATATCTAGATCCATGCTATTGTTGAGATCACCAAAGAAGCATATACCTGCCACATTTATCCAACCATGTACTGGGGCAAATCATATCCCCCCCACCAGGGCAAATCATCAGATCATACTGCTGGCCTACCCAGACCCATAGAATGAGGCATCTTGAGGACAAAACTTGCTAAAATAAGGAATTTACACAGCCAAAATGCAACAAATTTACTGTATACCACTCAGCTTCCAATATGGCACAGAATAATTATAGCAATTTTTAAACTTTGGTTTGACATCCCCTTTAACTCCTCTAAACAAATCTGTGAGCACTGTATCATTTAAGCAGTGATATAATTAGATGAAATCCCTTGCTAAAATGATATATGTCCACACAGTGACAAAAATGAGGAATACTGATCAGTTGGACCAAACACTAATGCTCTATAAATAATGGCTCCTTCATTCCAATCTAGGTCACCCCTTATTTTGGCCAGCTTAAGGCTGTTATAGTTCAGCCATCAGTTTGATGTATTGCAGGGATGCTGACATGTTTGTAGCAAAAGCCATAATAATAAAAAAAACTCACCTAATTCTGCTCAGACAGGTTTTCCTTTCTGCTTTATATAAGGCCATAGAAGCTATTTGCTTTCCAAATCCTCTGGTGTTGTACAATGTATTTCTAGGGTGCAATTTACCCTAGCAACCCGGTAGTGGATTGAATGAGAGGCTGAAATAGATGCGTGATAAAAAGTAACAATAACAAAATAATTGTAGCCTCAAAGATCAATAGTTTTTGGGATGCTGGGGTCAGTGACCCCCATCTGACACTAAAATAAAACAGTTGAAAAGCTGCTAGGAGTCGAGCATATAGAGAGAGTATAACATATTAAAAATAAACAACCCATTTAACCTTTACACAAATGGTGGTGTGTGTTGGTTTGCTGAGTTCACTAAGTATGCTTTTGTATGTTGTCTTTGCAACTATTGGGAATAAGCCACTGAGGCACACTGCTGTCAAATTGCTATGTGTGTTTTCATAGAAGCAGATCATATTTTGACTTAGACTGTAAGCTCTACATGGGAGGGACCTCCTTCTTTCTGTGTCTCTTATCAAATGGCACTTAATCTTTCCAACCCTGTATATTTCTATTTACTGTATGTACTGCAATGTTTGTTCCCCTATCTGCACTCTTATCCCTTCAAGTTCCAGGTGTAGAGAGCAAGTCCAAACGTGTTTTAACAGAGGGTTTAATTTCCAAAATGTAAAATTGTTGGCACCCTGGAACAGAAGATTCTGCAAACTGTGTGTCACGTAAAGTGTTCATGTATGCCAACAATCAGCTCTGCTTATGTGAGTAGAGCTTTCCAAATAAAGATATACATACACAAAGCATCATTTAATAAGACACATCTTCTGAGCTCACATAATAGTGAAGGTGGAGAAGGAGGATTGCAAGTAACCACATTCATTGTGGGGGGTTACGGTGTGAAATAAGATATCATAGCCCCTTGCCTCCTTCCACTGTCATGGGAATTTTTTTTTTTCCAAAACACATCAGATAATAGTGCTGCTCCAGAAGACTTCTGCACTTAAAACCCATTTTTCAAAAGAGCAAACATTTTTTTTTTAATTTAACTTTGAAATCTGACACGGGGCTCTAAATACTGTCAGTTTCCCAGCTCCCCCAGTCATGTGACTTGTGCTCTGATAAACTCCAGTCACTCTTTAATGCTGTATTGCAAGTTGGAGTGATGTTACCCCCTCCATCCCCTCCTCCAGCCAGGGCCGGATTACCCGCTAGGCACCCTAGACACCTGCCTAGGGCCCGCCTAGCTATAGAGGCTCGGGCCTGGATAACAGAAATAAAAAAATCACCTATGAAATGTTCTGGGTCCCGGGCACCCCTTAACGCAGTGCCGTTGTGTCGCAGTGACGCCGCGATGCTGCATGCTGACGTCATGACGCTCATGCAGCAGCTCGGTCTGTGCAGCAACTGTGGCAGTGCCTGCTGCAGGCTGAAATTACAAAAAATGTATTTGGGGGCAAAGTCATTTGTAAAGGGTCTCTGGGATTGGTACTGTGACTGGCTTGTGAGGGGGAGGAGGGGGTAGTCAGGCCAGGCTGGCGAGCTGTGCTGTAGCCATTTGAAAGTGATCTTTTACAACTGTAACTTTAGATGGGGGGGGCATTACCTTGTCTAGGGCCCGGTTTAGTCTTTTTTTTTCCTTAAAAACAACAGAACAATGGGAAGGTAACCAGATAACAGCTCCCTGATACAAGATAACAGCTGCCGGTTAGATCTAAGAACAGCACTCAATAGTGAAATCCAGGTCCCACTGAGACACATTCAGTTACATTGAGTAGGAGAAACAACAGCCTGCCAGAAAGCAGTTCCATCCTAAAGTGCTGGCTCTTTCTGAAAGCACATGACCAGGCAAAACAACCTGAGATGGCTGCCTCCACACCAATATTACAACTAAAAAAATACACTTGCTGGTTCAGGAATTACATTTTATATTGTAGAGTGAATTATTTGCAGTATAAACAGTGTCATTTAGAAATAAAACCTATATCATAAAAATCATAACAGAATCCCTTTAAGTCAGATCCAAGTGCTGTCCTAGTATCCTTAGATTATGAGATCAATTGTAATAAGTCCTTAGTGTTTGTAGTATATATCAAGTGATCATATCTATCTAAATATATATCTATATTAAATACTTTAATACACTGGATGTATACCATGGCCTAGTTTCATTTGCAAGTTAATAAGCCTGTGACATAATACTGCGTCTAAAATATGTCTCCGTGCTTTTGTTACAAAAAAATACTAGAACATGGCTTCAAACCTGGTGCAAAGTCTGTAGTCCTGCAAACACACCATTGCCCAGCTTGTATCATTTTATAAATAGATGTAATACATCTGTGCATTGCTCGTACTGCTGTTCGTGGTTAAAGTAATGCTGTACCCTGTATCTCAAAAACATGGTTTAACCCTTGTATCCGTGGGATGTGCATACCCTCATTAGGCAAGAAATGATTTATGACTAGAGCTGCTTCACAAGAATTCAGTCACTTACACTATTCACAGGGGTTTGTCCTGATTCTCAATAGTTTTACTGATGAAGCACTGGTAATATGACTTTTCCATCATCATGTTGATGTATTCAGCATTGCAGCCCCCACTGTTCACATGTAGAGAAATTGTCAGTATGTGCCTAAATAATAGAGCATGTGTACTGACTTTCCAAGTGCCCTTTAAGTTCAGTGGCTGCACTTCAAACAGTTAACAATGTGGCTCGGATCAAGCACTTGACTGAAAGTTGTTCATGATTCAAATAATTAGCATGATTCTGTGCTGGTAAGCCCTGTACATACTGCCTATCTAAGGCAGGTTTTATATAAAGGACATCCTTGCACCTAATATTGCTGTATTGTTTTTCTAATCCAGGGCAGAATGCAGAAACAGAGCAAATGGGCCAGAGCTTCCTGAATAGAGCTATAAGAGCTGTGATTATTCCTAGCTATTCATCGATGGGCCCTATAGCACTGATGTTATCACTGTTTGTTGACTTCAATAATTGTTGGTAGTAACTGTAGTTTAGACCTTTTTTACCTGTCTTGCAGCCCAAATTTCACTGCATTGACACTACACCTGTAAACTGTTTTGTTCTTGGTTTGGAGGACCACACCATGGAGCTACAATCCTACATACTACAAGCTAAGTAAAAGTACAATATACAGTAAGTTACATGCAAAATGTCCCCCTTTCTAGTCCTATCTATAGTTTTTGCAGGATAAATTATCAGGACAAAGGGGTCATGTACATTTGCACCCAGCCTCATGGTGAGCACCTGTGGATGCAGGTTTTTCTGTGCATCTCCCATGAATAGAGTGCTACCTGTGTTCAGAAGCACTGTATTCATGATGAGTGGGCTGGGAGTGGCACATAGTTAGGGAGAAGAAGGAGGATACCTATGTGCTGGTTGGCTGGCTGGAGGGGCCCCCTAATAGGCAGGTGATAAAAACAGTGCTGGCTCTGCACCTTGCACTGGAATGTTAATATGGCACAAGGTGCAGAGAGCACTTTTTACACTTGTGTGTTTTATGGACATGGTCCAGCACTGCGTAACTGAGTGCAATGCAGTGAGTGTGTTAACCTACTTATTTGAAATTTGATGGTGCCCATTATGTTTTATTTATTACAATAAAAGTTACATTTTAATGGATTTTGCTATGTCAGGGTTTGAATATTGGCCATCTGAACTGGGTTGGTGGGAGTGAAAGGGTTAGCACTCAGACGTATGACCCATACCCTGCAAAGGAACTGCATTTGCCGCATGGATATTATTGTTAAAAATATTATTAAAACAAGATTCCCATAGTTAAATATTTACATTGTTTGCAACAGGCATATCTGTTGTTAGCAGCTGCCTAGCAACCAGCTGAACAGCAATCTCAGGGCAGTGGGAAGTTGCAAAGCATCATGGGAGCCACCAGAAGGAATAGGAAGCTGGAGGTAGTTGCACTGCATGTCTGTGAGTGCTGGGCTCACGTAAAGGTTCAGTTTAATGTATCCAGAGAGACCATGGAGTATTTCCATTTAAAGTGACAGTACTAAAGGAGCATTCGAAGATTACAGAGACTGTGTGTTTGGCACTGAGTTAAAGGACATTACTTAGTGAGCCAGCTTGACAAATATAGTTAGTGAGGCCCTTATTGCCATTTTGTTTCTTTTTGTTCCTTGTATTCGCTTCCCCTTTCTTTTTAGATAATTATATCAAGTTTATCAGAGACTGTGTCTGTGTTATTATTGTTCTTAGTGGGACAACCTGTAGGTGCATTCCCGGATCCCACTAGGTGGAGGCACTGTACTAACAAGTACCAAGTACCCAGTCTCTCACAATACCACTATGGAGTGGCACAGGTTTATCTTGTGCCATCAGTTAAGTGCCATAAGTTGAGTGCAAACTTCCACAAAATGGAAAGAGGGACAAAATGTAATTCTTGACCATGCATATTTATAGTCACACCCCCTAAATACCATCTTCATTTTACAGAATTTGGCAGGTTATAGAAAGTTTGAACACATTTCTGGGAGTTTTAGAGCCATGTTATATGTTTTATAATAGTTTTGCTAATGAAAGTGAAATTTCCATTTAAACTGCAAGTCTCAGTTCTCCCAAGAGACCCGTAGCTTCGTTTATTAGTTACAATTGTATCTAAGTGCAGATGCTGAGTTTTCTGGGATCTCTGCCAAAAGCCTCATTTAATTATCTTTCAGAAACGTATCTTTTTCTCGTGTCAGTGCAGGAGATCAAAAGGGAATGCAGGACATTTCAATAAGAATCAAGGACTGTCAAAATCGGGACTGTCCTGCAGAAAACAAAACTGTTGGGAGGTATGGGAGTGTAATACTGTCAGAAGTGCTAGAAGGGGTGTCGATAGGGCTGCACTATATTTTTTTATTGCTGATCATTTGCCCAAACACAGAGGGCACTGCCCTCCTATAAATTCCCCTCGTTAGTTATTTGGCTGCTTTATGTGTTTTTGCTGATTCCAAAAGCACTTAATAAAGCACCAATAGAAAAAGAGAGAGCATACAGTCCATTAAAACAATCAGTTAAAAGCCTATTAAAGAAGTTAGATGCCTTTGAATTTTGTCAGTAAACTGGATTTTGGCTGCAGAAGCACAACTGTAAACAAGATCACAGAAGATTGTCTATCCCTATTCCACACTGTGGAACATCTCACAACATGGTTTAACATTTGGGGTGTATTTATCACTGCAGCCACTTCTCTTTCCCTGAGAGCTTCCCAACATTACTCCAATCCTCCATTTCTACTCGTATCACTAGTATCACTCACTGGTATCATTCACTGGTAGTCTGACAGCAATCCAGTTCCAGGATCTTCAGATCAATCAGCATGACACTTGTTAAAGCTTTTAAAGGGACCCGTCACCCAAAAAAATGATTCAAAATCCTATTTTTTCACATTAGTCCAGCAAAATAAATTTTAATTACACTATATAATTATTTGAATCTTGCTTCCTTCAGTCTGGAAATTCAAAATTATTGCAAGTAGGCAGCAGCCATTTTGTGGACACTGTTATTAAGACAAGCCTTGCATCATCTCAGAATCTTGTTTGTGCACGAGAATGGGGGACCCAATGTCCATCCCCGTGCCCTAGCTACACAATTAAATGTTAAAGAGAAAGGGGGAATGTGGGGAGAGCAGTGACATCTAGGAAGTGCTGAATGGAAAGTGAAAGTAATTGTCTGCCCCTCCTCTATGCTGAGGCATAGAGGAGGGGCAGACAATATTTGATTGACAGCTGAGAATTTTAAATGAGTGTATAACAGCTATGAATGCTTTAATAAAAAATAGAAATTGGATTTCATGTTTAATTTGAAAAGGACTTTTATTATACAGCTTTTTGTGTCTGGGTGACAGGTCCACTTTAAGCTTCCAGTGACATTGCCCTTGAGTAGTGGCTACTAATGCTTTGTACACTGCTTTCAAATTGCATATTATTTTTTTACAAGGAAACCTCCTTAGTAAGACCATCCATGCGATTAATAATTCATTTTCTTTGTATTTTGCACAATATTTATAGCATGCTGCACTTCTTTGTGGGGGATTTAGCCCTACCCTCCCTCTCTGCTGTGCAATTAATCAGAAACAGCAATCAAGATGATCCTGGAGACTGTGGCAGGGGAGGAGGATAATCCCAGGCCAAGCTGCGCTATGTATATAGAACTAGAGGAGACTAGCATGGACTGAATAGATTCTGGACTCCTGCCATTTTTACTGCTCTCACTTTCTGATATGAATTATGAAGTCTCTGTGCTTTGTTTGAACTCCCCAAGCTTTGCTTTCTGCATTTAATGACTAAACTTAGAAAAAAAAAATAACAAAATACACATAGTTTATGCTTAAATGAATGTTCTCTTAATGTACTGATTGATGAAATCTGTACAGCAGCATTCGATGGCCAATTAATTATTGCCAATTAGCTTTCAAGCTAAGGTAATGTTTTTCAAGAGCACTAAGGCAAGTCTCAGTATGTTCATTACATTAAGGGGACATGTGTTTGTTGTGCAGGCTGGGAAAATGTATTTTATGTTTTGTACTTTACTTTCTGATATATTTTTGACTCCTGCTCAAATGTGATTACTTTGATTACTCATTGCAACCACATATAGTTGCTGGATGTATCAAGGAGCTAGCAAAGTCTCACAGTTTATTGTACCATTATCTTTAGTGTGGCTGATGATGTGGCTTACCTGCATTCAATTTCCCTTTTAAAGGGGTGCTTCAACTTTTAGGGGTGCTTCAACTTTTAGGGGCAGATTTATCAAGGGTCGAATTTTGAAGTAAAAAATACTTTGAAATTTGACCATCGAATTAAAATACTTCCAATTTGAATATCGAAGACAAAGTATTTTTCACCGAATTTGGCCATTGAACGATCGAAGTAAAATCGTTCTATCGAACGATTAAATCGTTAGTTTTGAACGGTTTTAGCGTACGATCGAACGATTGTACTTCGATGTGTAAAGACTTAGAAAATGGTTGTAGACGGCCCCCATAGGCTAACATAGCACTTCGGCAGGTTTAATTTGGCGAAGTATTGAAGTCAAAGTTTTTTTTAAAGAGACAGTACTTCGATTATCGAATTGTCGAATATTTGAACTATTTTTACTTCGAATCGAATTCTAAGTAAATTCAGGTCGTAGTATCGTATTCAATGGTCGAAGTATCCAAAAAATTACTTAGACTTTCCCTCGAATTCACTTCGACCCTTGATAAATCTGCCCCTTAGAGTGTTATGAAATGACCAATTCTCAGCATCTTTTCAGTTGTTCTTCATTTTGTCCTTTTTATCAATTTTGAATTATTTGCCTTTGTCTTCTGATTCCAGCTTTCTACACAAACTTATTCTTATTGCTACATTTTATTATTGTTCTTTTTATTCGGGTCCTCTCTTATTTATATTCCAGTCTCTTATTTAAATCAATGCATGGCTGTTATGGTAATTTGGACCCTAGCAATCAGCTTAAAATAAATAACTTGAAAACCGCAAATAATAAAAAATGAAAGCCAATTGCAGCTTGTCTCAGAATATCACTCTCTATATCATTTTAAAAGTTAAACTGGATTATTTTTCTTTTTGCTCCTTAGTTACTTATACATTTATATATATTGTATTCTTTTGCAATATTACCTTGTATCTGTGATATTTGCTTTTGCCTGTAGGCAGACCATACAGTGAACACATGCAAACTCTGCTGAAATCATTGGAAATGGCATTGCTGCAAAAGCTTCAGATATCAGTTATACCAGTCTTCTCATCTTGATTGCTCCCCACTAGAAGGTATACTATATATGGAGCAGATTGCCTACATAGATTTCATTAGGTCTGAATCCATTCTGAAGGCAATTATGTTGGGAGAAAATAGCTAAGAGACCTAGTTACTGTGATTATAGTCAACCAGGCTAGCACTATAAGACAACTCCACTGATAAACTATTGTGCAACATCAGCCTCTGATAAAAACCCCTTTTGACCTGTAATCTATAAAACCCATAGTCATGCATAGGACAATAATAAGGATCTTTCATGTGCTGGAAAAAAAGCCCTGGTTACGTGATCATCAGACTCTTGTTTTCCCCATTGTATCCATGGATTTGCCCTGGTTCCGCTAGGTCTTTGAGGACCTAGTGTAGCATTCGGCTTTATGTACCACTGGTTGAATCTTGCCTCAAAGTTTCTGAAATCAAACTAATTAGCTTTTTTGGGAGCATTGCAGTTAAAAGACTGCTTTATGTTTGACAATGAAACATTTTCTTACACTTGTCGAAACTTATTGATTGTCACTAATTAAAGAATACATTTGGCTTACCTGATTGTTTACTTGCCAATGAACATTTAAACAGACTTTCTAACAAAATTAAAAGCACCCTCAGCAACTTCAAATTAACCGTGTGTGTGCCTGGCAATATTGATTGATTGTATTAGGCTTCTTTTTCAAGCTGAATACAACTTATGGTGGCTCGAATATACTATATATATTATACTAGGGTTAAGTAACTAGGGTCACTATACAAGGGTTAAGCATTGCAGCATTAATGTTACACTATGGGGGCCATGTACAAGGCCTCTTTGACAGTCACTTAAATCAATAAGTGATTTGAGAATAACTGTATGTGGTTTAAACAGATAAACCCAAGCCAAAATATACACCTGGTTAATATTTTAAATCACTGAATTTTGCTAATTATAACATTCCCAGAGGACAGACCGTCATTTATGCAGGGCCGGATTTACATAGTGGGCGCCCCTAGGCCCACTGCCGTTTGTTGCCCCTGTCCCCTCCCCTTTTTTTCGTGCAAATTTTCATCATCTGGACCAATGTGGGTGTTGTTGGGCAGCATGCCACCCCCCTAAAATCCTGCCGCCCTAGGCCCGGGCCTAGGTGGCCTTTCCACAAATCCGGGCCTGCATTTATGGGAACATCAGGACAACATTTTGATGGTTGTGTTTCAACACAACACTTGTCTCATTCTGTAAATCCTTGTTTGTTAATTTATACAGTAATTTATACTACATACAGTATCTATCTAGCTATATAATTCAGTTCTCTGTGATATTTGTATTTCATAGTACTTAACTCAATTACCCCCTATGCTGAAAATTCATAGGTTCAAGGCATAGACCTGCCAGGGCTGTACTGCCATCTTCTGTAAGTTTCCTGGTCCCTTGTAGTGGTCCAGGACAGTGTGCTGAATATTTTACTGTATTGTGCATGCACTTGGTGCCAACAGTATCTGCTGGGAACTGAAACAAGACAGAGATGAGGCATGAGGAACACTGATATAGGGTCCAAGGTTAGCGATCTCATAGAACCATAGTGGAATATTTTGAGTTGAGAAAAATTAAAAACTATACAAATATAGTTATTAAAATTATAAACATATTAGGGCTCATCTATATCTGCAAGCACAGTTGGGCTCCTGCAGTTCTCCCTGCAGTAAGTGCATGCTGAACCCTTTTTATTAAAGGGGTGGTTCCCCTTTAACTTAACTTAAGAATTTAGATATAGAAGTGTTTCAGGCTGTTTTATTGAATATTTCTGCAAAAACCCTAATAATCCTTCCCTTCTCTTCCACTTCCTGCTCCCTGAATTCCCAGACTGTGTAGGGGAGCTGGCGGCTATCAGCTCACTGCACTATAGGATAGGAACCAATCAGCAGCTAGCAGGACCTGATAGGGAACTGAAGCCTGTCTGTGCTTGTGTGACTGCAGGGCTGTGATTGGCTGTCCCCCTCGTACTGTATTTCTAGCAGGGACCGTTAGGACACGCCCCCCCTCATTTGAAAAACAGACAGGGACCAGAGAACATCTATAGGGAGCTCCAATAAATGGGCTATTTTTAAACATAATATTAATTTTTAGCACTATGTAAAAGCAACACCATATATTACTCATAATTGCCTACAAAATTAAAGTTTTTTTTTATTTATTATTATTTGTCTCCTTTAACTTTTAGTATTTTATAGAATGGCCAATTCTAAGCAACTTTTCAATTAGGCTTTATTTTTTCTTTTTTTTATTATATGTTTTTATGTATTTGCCTTCTTTTGACTCTTTTCAGCTTTTCACTGACCCCATTTAAAAACACAAGCTCTGCAAGGCTACAAATGTATTGTTTTGCTCCTTTTTTGAGATTGATCTTTCTGAACAGGCCACTCCTATTTATATTCCAGTCTCTCATTCAAATCAATGTATGGCTGCTAGGATTATTTGAGCGCTAGCAACCAGATTACTGAAACTACAATTTGGAGAGCTGCTGAATAAAAAGCTAAATGACTCAAAAACCGCAAATAATAAAAAATGAAAATCTATTGCAAATTGTCTCATAATATCACTCTCTACGTCATATTAAAGTTAGTTTAAAGGTGAACAACCCCTTTAAAGGTACTTGTCATCACCCCCTTTCAGTTGCAGTGCAGCTGGAATTCTGGGGAAAAAAACATAGTGATTGCACAATCTGTAGGCTGGATTAAAGGGACAGAAAAGCCCTTAAACATTTCCCTCTTCTGGATGTGTTAGTATTGACATAAACAGTTTCTATTAATTATATCTGCTTTGCTTTAAATATAATGATTTTTTTTAGAAAAAAATCTAGAAAGACTTTCTTTAGGGTCAAGGCAAATCTAACAATACATAAAGTCTATCTAATGCAAACCTCCATTTTAAGTGCCTCTTAGCTAGATCACTGCGTTTGTACCCACAATTACGTAATATATGCCTCCTAGGGCAATTCACCCGCTGTCCACATATAGGTCATATACCATCACACTCCATTGATCAATTCATAGGTCAATGCCCCCCAGTACTCTATGACAATTCACAATTAAGCACCTAAATACATTGCCATTTCATATTTACATCCACAATTGCACCAATAAAAATTAAAAGCAATTCTCAAGCTAATTCATATAAAAAGACTGGTTTTAGTTAACCTGCACTGTTTTGCTACTGAGGTTCATTAAAGGGATACTTTATGGGAAAAACATTTTTTTTCAAAATGAATCAGTTAATAGTGCTGCTCCAGCAGAATTCTGCACTGAAATCCATTTCTCAAAAGAGCAAACAGATTTTTTTATATTTAATTTTGAAATCTAACATGGGGCTAGACATTTTGTCAATTTCCCAGCTGCCCCAAGTCATGTGACTTGTGCTCTGATAAACTTCAATCACTCTTTACTGCTGTACTGCAAGTTGGAGTGATATCACCCCCTCCCTTTTCCCCCCAGCAGCCAAACAAAAGAACAATGGGAAGGTAACCAGATAGCAGCTCCCTAACACAAGATAACAGCTGCCTGGTAGATCTAAGAACAACACTCAATAGTAAAAACCCATGTCTCACTGAGACACATTCAGTTACACTGAGAAGGAAAAACAGCAGCCTGCCAGAAAGCATTTCTCTCCTAAAGTGCAGGCACAAGTCACATGACCAGGGGCAGCTGGGAAATTGACAAAATGTCTAGCCCCATGTCAGATTTCAAAATTGAATATTAAAAAATCTGTTTGCTCTTTTGAGAAATGGATTTCAGTGCAGAATTCTGCTGGAGTAGCACTATTAACTGATTCATGTCAGTTTGTGTATGCTGACTGGTACAGTACCTGTAGCTGGCTAGAAGAGCTTCATTTATTTTCTACAGGGCACAATTGAATATTAAGCAAAGAAAATCAATTTCTAGACAGCTAAAAATACTCAACTCCCTGTGTGACATAATCATTTTCTGTCCTAGCATTGATGTAGATCCCCTTTAGGTGTAGTCACAGTAGACATGATTTACTCACCTGTGAATTAAGCCACATATGTAATTTTTCAGCAACATTTTACTTATTTCTGCAATATTTTCTTATTCTTGAACATCTATTACAAAACCTACTTTACCTGTTGTCTTCTCTGGACGCAGGAAACTGTGTTTATAAGAAGGAACTTAGTGACAGGGAATGCAGTAGTTACAAAGGGGAATAATGCCAGCTGGGAAAGACAGATACAAAAGGCATGGGGAGATAGGATATCAGAAGTATATGCACTGTTGGGGGCAGATTTATGAAAATGTGAGGGTTTACCAAAAAAATGCACTTTCTATTCATTCCTATGGGATTTTTAGAAGTGTATATACGGTATCAATGGGTCAAAGTTAGAGTTCCACCTCTGAGCCAAGCGGTGGCTCCACAGTTCGCAGATAGCCCTGTGTCAAAAGAGGCAGATGCGCCAAAAGAATCATCCAATTCACTTCAATGTGTGAGGGCAACTGCATTGGTTTTAATGCACTGATCACAATTACATTGGGCACAACTTTCCCTGCTGACCACAACAACATTGGAATTCTGGGAAAAATATTCTGCATTGTGCAATCATGCTCAGAATTTCACTCAGATCCTTTCTGTATAAGGATAGCTTTCTCAGCTCAGCGGTTGGACAGCAGAACCTTATAGAATATATTGCACTGCATGTTTGCTGGCAGCTACAAAGGCAGCATCACAACAATGAATCCAGCAAGAGAGCAAAATGTACAGAAGGAAACTGCACTGCCAGGCACACATGACTCATGATGTACAGCTGCACTTCACATACAAGAGCTAACTTTGTGTTTAATGCACACACGCATAGCCAGTGTATATAGACAGTGGTAGCTTAAAGGGATACTGTCATGGGAAAAAAAATTTTTTTCAAAATGAATCAGTTAATAGTGCTACTCCAGCAGAATTCTGCACAGAAATCCATTTCTCAAAAGAGCAAACAGATTTTTTTATATTCAATTTTGAAATCTGACATGGGGCTAGACATTTTGTCAATTTCCCAGCTGCCCCATGTCATGTGACTTGTGCTCTGATAAACTTCAATCACTCTTTACTGCTGTACTGCAAGTTGGAGTGATATCACCCCCTCCCTTTTCCCCCCAGCAGCCAAACAAAAGAACTATGGGAAGGTAACCAGATAACAGCTCCCTAACACAAGATAAGAGCTGCCTGGTAGATCTAAGAACAACACTCAATAGTAAAAACCCATGTCCCACTGAGACACATTCAGTTACATTGAGAAGGAAAAACAGCAGCCTGCCAGAAAGCATTTCTCTCCTAAAGTGCAGGCACAAGTCACATGACCTGGGGCAGCTGGGAAATTGACAAAATGTCTAGCCCCATGTCAGATTTCAAAATTGAATATAAAAAAATCTGTTTGCTCTTTTGAGAAATGGATTTCAGTGCAGAATTTGGCCGAAGCAGCACTATTAACTGATTCATTTTGAAAATTTTTTTTTTTCCCATGACAGTATCCCTTTAAAATAGGTAAGAAAGATGACAGACATTGGGGATTAGGTTTGGTTTGTGTGTGTGTGTGTGGGGGGGGGGGGTAGGGGGAGTTAATGCATAGTGGCCAGGGTAATAGGTGACTGGGGATTTAATGAAAAGTTGGTATTTTCAACGAAGAGTAATTAGTAAGATGTATGGGGACAGAAAATATAGGGGATATAGAAATATAACAGCTGAAGCAAGTTGGTAATAAAGGGGAGATATGGGCAGAAGGGCTTTACAGATGCCACAGGGAGCACAAAGACAGATCCCAACTGTCAGCTGCTTCTCTCTGGCACACTAAAGGTTAGCTGCTGCTTGCGACATAGCCCCGCCCACCATGTCTCCAACACAGAATAGGCAAGCAAGCAAGCAGGACACAAAGGCAGAGAGGGAGAGCGCCAGTCTCCGCAGCATAGGCAGGTGCACCCGGAGAGCTGAAAAGCTACTTTTATTACTCACTGAGCGTCTGACTGTACCACTTCTAAAATGTGCTCTCTCTCAAGTGAGACTGCTTATACATTAAAGGAGTAAATAATGTGATCATTCCTTCAATTGAAAAGTGTGCCCACAATGATTGTACCCTGGGCACCAGCCTGTGCCTACCCCTAGTTCCAGCCTTGCACAGATATGATCTCTTGCGCAGAAAAGGAATGGAGTGTAAGTTCACGTGTTACAAGTGGCTGCTATAGGCTTTGAGACTGTTGCCCCCCATTGGTGGGAAGAGGAGCGACGATGACATCCCTTTATCTCCAGGGGGTGGGTATGGGGAGGAACTCAAGCACTGGAGAAGCCTGATTGCCACACTGTGCTGGAAGTGATCTAAAAGTAGCCCAAGACTTTTTTCTCTAACATGCGATAAGTGCCAGCAGACTGCTCATTGTTCCTCACCATGAAGACTTGGTGCAACCCACAGTGAAGCCTCTGTGCAGATGCCACCCAGCCACACACCATGGCAAAGATCCGAGTATCTTATGAGTACTCAGAAGCTGAAGACAAAAGCATCCGCTTGGGTTTATTTCTCATCATCTCTGGTGTGATCTCTCTCTTTATCCTGGGCTTCTGCTGGCTGCACCCGGCTCTGCTGGAGATGCGGGGCAAGACTGCTAACTGCACAGTTCTGTCTGTGCAGCAGATCGGGGAGATGTTTGAGTGTACCTTTAACTGTGGGTCCGACTGTAAGGGCACCTCTCTGTACCCCTGCCTGCAGATCTATGTCAATAACTCGGAGTCCAATTCACGGGCTCTGCTGCACCAGGACGAGCGACAGCTCATCAACAATCCCAAGGTAAGGGCACAGGGCCAGCGCCAGGATGAGAGAACACCTCAGCTCCACAATGGTAGGATGTTGGCTCAGTCTTTGCCATTAGTTAGTAGCCTAGGAACAGGGCTGGAACTAGGGGTAGACAGAAAAGGCACGTGTATAGGCTGCAATTATTCACACTTTCCAATGGAAGGAGAGATCACAATGATCACATTATTTAGTCTTTAATTTTACTAGCAGTCCCACTCAACAGAGAGAGAGAGAGCACATTTTAGAAGTGGTACAGTCAGGCACTCAGCAAGTAATAGAAAGTAGCTCATCAGTTCTGCGAGTGCACCATCTTATGCTGCAGAGATTGGTGATCTCCCTAACTGTCGCTTTCTGCTTGCCTGCCTGTGTTGGATGAAGGGTCTGTCTCACACTGCTGTGCCTCAGAGAAATGGACGGAGAAGTTCTTATCTGCTGTGAGTTTGGGTATTCTTTTGTGTTGCCTGTAGCATCTTTAAAGCCCCTCTATCTCTGCCTCATATCTCCCTGTTAACCCCCTATAAGCAACTTGCTTTAGCTGCTATCTTTATATGTCTCCCATTTTCTCTGTCCCCATACTTCTTACTGTTAACTTCTTGTTGTAAATAACAACTTTTCACTAAATCCCCAGTTGCCTACTTATTTATTCCCTATGACTCTGATCACTTTTTATTAAGTTTTCATTAACTCCCCCCCACCAAACAACCCCCCTATGCCTTTCATATTAATTACCTGTCCCAAGCTGCCTTTGACCCATCAAGTTGAAACTCACCTCTTTTTGTATCTGCAATGTGTTTAATGCCATTAATCATGAAACTAGCACTGGTTTTATTATGCTATATATTCTCTGGCAGTAATTATATAGCTGGCATTGCATGTATCCATCTGTGGGCATTAAACCCGAACTTAGCATTATATATACATACTCCTATGTGTTCTGTGGACATAACAAATGAAATTTACACTGCATATGTATACTGCCTATGTGCTCTGTAGGCACAAAGGTGGCTCCACATACTTTTTGCATACAAGATTTGTAAAAATGGACCACAAAGAACACAAACAGAAGATTTTAGGGGCAATCAGGAAGGGCAGTTATCTTAATTTTGATGGAATAATTGTAAGGTGGGTGTGCTCTTGAGTTGAAGTTGAAACATTGCACTTTCCAGCTGTTGAGTTTTAGTTCAGACTTGGCACTGGCCAGCTATTGAGTTGTAGATTATATAATAGTGATAACAGGTCAGACCTCTTTGGACACCCAGATCATTTACTAAGAAACATACAACATTACACAGAAAAAAAGCAATCCTGGAATACCTAGTAAGCTTCACTCTCTATATGTCCACTAATACCCCCACTAGGTATAATGCTACTTTACCTTTGTAGGAGACCTCATTATATGATGTTCCATGTGGAGCTCAGCTGTAAAAACCCAAAGGCAACATACATGTGTGCCCTCCAGGTATACTCCAACACCCCGGTTTCCAATTGCCTTTCCCTTTCAGTGGGTGCTGAAAGGTCAACAGCAATGGGAGGAACATATATGAGCGACCCCTTTCTAGTAAATTGCAGTAAGTGCCCAGGGTTGCATTGCCCAGCTGCTTCCCTCAGAGGATACTGGGGATCTCTGTTCTAGAGAAAGTCATTCAATAGTCATTACAAGAACATGTGAATATCATGAAAATCCTACAGATATGATAAAATAGTACATTTTCTGTCCACCCTACTGGGAATAGGAATATTTTAAATGTGGTAGTTATAAAGGACTAGGTGAGGGAAGGTCCTGCTTTAGGTGAATAAGAGAAGATTTTCCTGAGTAACGTGGTAGTGTTTGTGGCAGACCCCCTTAAATCCAGAGGGATGTACTGCAACAAAAGGGTTACTTGGCATTTCTCATGCAAATCACCAATAATACAACTAAGAGACGTATGACTTGTTCATGTTATTCTCCCAATCAGTTCTGATGAAAGAGTTAATGCAATTTTTATCATTATGCGATCAGCTCTGTTGCCTAGGGGATGAGATTTGCTAGTATCTAAGGGCGTCTTTTTAAAGTGAAACTACATCTCACTGGCACAGAACACTTCTGTACAGGTACTGCATTTTCGGGAACCCTGCGAGTTACAGTTCTGAAAAGAAAAGTGCTGACTTTAATTTCAGTTTAATTCCTTACATATCATAAGGAAGCTGTAATGACTACTTCTGTAAGTAGAATACACTACTGTATGATGTACTGTACATCCCCCAGCATTGTACCTTATAATATGTTGATAAACCCTAGAAATGTTGAATTGTGGGTGACAAGATACCCCATATTACTGCACCAATCAATTCTGTACAGGAGACAGGAATAATATTGGGGGTCAGAGACCAAACTAATCACTTGTTTTCAGTGATCTCCATAGTGCAAAGAATGTCATGCTCTACAAATCTTTAATTACAAGAGCATTGTGGCAAAGATTGCCAGAATAAATATGTAGCAAGTAAAGTTCACTGGCACACAAATTCAGCTGCATTCTAATTAAAGTGAAGAGAGCATAGCATTAACACAGACTCAGCCCTGTGGGCCAAGGCATCTATTGACTAAAATATTTTCTTTGTAAAGACTGAAGCAATGTTATGGTAAACTTATTTAGCATACAGAAGGATGAGCAGGGATGCCCTGCATAGTATAAATCTCATTTCAACCTGATCCAAAACTGTTCTGGGCAAGAGGCTGCCATCAATGTGGTCTTTAGTAGCTTATTTGGTCAACTGAATAAGTTATTCATGTTTGAATGAGTTAAAAGAGTATAGATGTGCAGGTAGGGATGCCCCTCATAACATATAGCTTGTTCTAACTTGCCTGAAATGGTGCCTGGCAGGACAAGTGGTGCCAAAGTGCACAATATAGCAATTTTGTCAGTGGAGATGCAGTTCTATTAGACCTTGGAATTTATAAGTCACCTATCCCTTAGCTAGACTTATAAATTGTCATCTTTTTGGCCACTTCTGATCTTGATCCCTCCGGAAAGTGTTGCATCATGTGCTTTGCCAGAGTACAGAAGCCTTTATACAAATCTGGCAACTCAGAGCCAATCAGTCTGGCAGCCATTTAGAAAGAACAAGTACAGAATTTGTTTTGGACCATTGTCTGTCTTGGTCATGTATCTGATGTTTACACTATTTTACAGCAAGTCATTTATAAACTATTCAGATCAACAGCAGGGTTCGGGGTTTCTCATTGAACAAATCTAGTTTCCCATATGATGTGTATGACAAATTAAGATATAACATTTACATAAAAAGGCAAGTTCCATATTGGTTGAATTTGAAGTTTAATGCTCTGCTAGGTGATTTTTTTCTGCTTCACAATTCTACCTTGTCATTTTACTTATCTGTTTCTCTTTCTCCTATTGTTACTGCACTTCCCTTCAGCTCACTTGTCAGTTATAAGCCATCTGTCTGTTAGTCCTTTTCTATAACAGTCATGCTCTCACACTCTCATATCTTTCACTTCACTCGGTGTCTCATTTACTTGTGTCTGTGGCACATCTATTTCTGCTGCTTTCACCTCTGTCTGTTTCCTTCCTTCTGAGTATTAATTACCTCTTTGCTTTTTTACAGGTGTCCTTCTTTCACATTTGCCCCTATGCAACTTACCAAAATCATTTTACAAGCAACTACAAGTAGATCATAATTTATTCCTTGGCTGGGGGCCATTTCAATAGTTAATTGAGAATAAAAATATTGGGTTTTACATATAGCTGATAACTAAATACATTATATCATATTTTATTTCTTTCTACAAAATAAATACAACTTTTTTACAAAGTCAGAATTGTGCATAACACAAGAATGGGGTGCTATTTTTTTGGTCATTTTTGTTCTGTATAGCAGAACAGAAGATGTCCTTTTATGTATTTGTAAAGAGAAATCATGAATCTTCAGAGAAAATAACACCAACCTTTACAGTCTTTCCTCATATTTTAATTCTTCCATTCCTTTTACCAGCCTAGTTGCACATCTCTTCACTCTCTCCAGCTCATTAATATCCTTATTAAGGACTGGAGCCCAAACTGCACTGCATACCTAAGATGAGGCCTTACCAGGGATCTATAAAAAGACAAACTTATGTTTATGCCCTTATATATGCCCTTATTTATGCAAGAGAGTAGTTTATTTGCTTTAGTAACGACTAAACAACTTCGGGCGACTTCGGAAAACGAATAGATGTGTGTGACTTCTCCCAGGTGATTTTCATTTTAGCTGGCGGAGGGCAGGGGGAAGGCAGGTCGGGGTGATTGTCGCCCCGAATAAGAGGAGATTTGCTTCTGTGGCCAGACCCTTAAAGGACCAGTAACATCAAAAAAAATTTTTATATTTATTTCTGTATATATCGAAAAAATAACACCAATACAAATGAAACTTTAAAATAGCAAAGCCTTTATTAAGAAATAACTTGCCAAAACTCCACTTCCACTCCTCTTCAGAAAAGGCGACAGGGTGACGATCCATCGTGCGGCGCTGGATTTCTCTTCCCTGGCTATTCTACTGACAGCATGTGAAGGAGCTATGTTCATTGGTAAGTCGGGCGGGCTCCCCAGCAGCAGTTGCGCCAGCAGATGAGGTAGCGGCACTGGTTCATCCGACTTACCAAGGAACACGGCTCCTTCACATGCTGTTTTTAACTTGTTTATTAATGACCTTGAGGAGGTCACTGTGCACACCAATTTTGACGCACAGCAATTTTTTTTGCGTGAGTGGATTTTTCACCAGCGAATTGTTGCTGCAGTTTGGCGAGTTAATTTGCTTGTGACAAAACTTGGAAATTTGTTGCAAATTTGTGTCTGCCGAATTTATACGCCCATCACTAGTAATATATGATTGTGCTAAGCAGCATTTTAAATACATTCCCCTTATCCCCTTTTGGATAGGTCCCTCTTTACCTCTTGTATCGTTTTTTCGCCTTGTAAGTTACTCTGTACATTTATAAACCCATTAGCTTTTTCTCACTTGGCTGCACCATTGCTCCAGTCAATGTCTGGATTACTGAAGTCACCCATCATAACAACTTGACCTAGTTTTGAAGCCTCTTCCATTTGTAATAGTAAGAGACAATGTGCAGACTGAACCTCTCATTCCCCTTGGTGTTTATAACTAAGAATGTAAAACTTGGAAAAGGTAGAAAATTTGAGTTCGTCCTTTGTGCTCCAAAAAGACCAAAAGGGCCAACTTAGCCCAGGGCCCACCAGGAAAACACTGGTAGGTGAGTACAACAATGTACTGAATACAATAGTACCATATACAGCAACATACTGAGCCAAACAGACAAATCAGGGTTCATTAATGAGCATAATATGCCATGCTTGTTACCCCGATGCAGAAAAATTGTAGCATTAATTGCAATAGTGTTGTTCAATATGATCATATATAGGCCCTGTAGTCTGATATATGATTGTGGAGTTTTTAGCTCAAAATTTTATACAAGCAAATTTTAGTCAAAATTGCAAACAGACAGTGAATAAACAGATTTTTAGTTTGATGATTCAGCAATATTCAGGTGCTCTGCCATTAATAAAACACAATGAAACACACTTCTTTTCACCAGCTCCCTGCTTACTTTGTAGGTAATTCACAAAGCAGTACATTTTACTCATCTATATTTATTAATTGTATCTCAACTTTCTGGTTTATTCCTACCCCTGTGTGTGCTGGGTATAGGAGTGGCATATTTAACATCCCAGAGCATGCGATGGGTTAACTGGCGCTGAGCTAACGGTACAACCAGCTGACAGCAAGAGCTGCTTCCTGGTCTTTGGGCCTCGAGTCCCTGGCCCCACCCCTCTGAGCTAGCAGATACTAGAGCCATCAGGAAAATCTCAACTGGGTTTTGCAGTTTGCAAACATTATTTTATTGTGTAAAAGAAACGGGTTTATAACAATAAACAACTTTACCTTTCCAGCACCATGGACAGTTCAGCTCCCTTCATGGCGCTACACTAAACTGGTATTATTTCCATTCTGTACATATGTGCTACATACAACATACAAAGGAGAAAAGTTGACCAATGCACATTCCCTGGTCCCCTGTTTCAATAGTAATTTAGTATCTATCAAGTGCATGTATATTAAAAAACAAGGGTTCTTAGTTACAAAATGATGATCATAAAATTGATAACCCACCATACACTACAACAAGGTAAACACCATATAATGGACCTAGCGATTTACTTTTGGTTTGATTTTTGTTCATAGTCTGTCACCTCCCTGAGTAGTAGTATGTCTTGGCATAAGTCTCTCCTGACCAAAGTGCTGGTCTAACTTGGCTTGATCCTCCTCCATGCCATTAGCATTTATAAGGGGAGAGGGGTTGCCATGACCTTGCATTTTTACAGGCTAGCTCTTTCCTCCCACTCGTGGTTTTTAAAAGGGAGTGATTGCCCAGACCAACACTAAAATACCAGCCTAACTGGACTTGATCCTCCCTTATACCACAGCATTTACAGGAGAGAGGTTGCCAGTCTTGTGATGTTAGGGGTCCGCTATGCAATTTCACTAATTTCCTGCAATTTTCATGGAATGCATGCATTTTATGAGACCAAAATGATGCTTTCTATGAATGAATTACTGAACAATCTGTTAATTATGAACTGTATTATCTAAGGCACATTATCTCTCTATTCCCACAATACCATTTATTACCAAATGTAGTGCATTAGCACTCCTGTTCCTGATTAAAGTTAGGTGAATAAAGGGTTTTGTACTGAGGAGGAGAGGCATAAGGACAAACCATTTTGCATTTCTGATCCTATAATACACATAACATATGCACAGAGCTGTATCTGTTTACTCATTTCAGAACTCTGCACTGTAAAAAAGTAGAATCTACTTTCCGTCAGTGCACAAGGGATATGTACCTTGGCACAAAAAGATTACAGCCTGTGGATGTGCTGTTTCATGCAGCAGTTGGGTGTCATTGACAGTTTCTTCAGGATTTGTGCAAAAGGCAGTTATTTTGTTAGATGTTGCTTGTACTGGAATCTGTTATTTAAGTGAGCTCTAATTCATCTGCTAGTAATGGAAGCCCCCCTATAAGATATATTGGAGCTAACTGTCAATGACAATCTGACACCCAACTGCTGCATGAAGACAGAATAAAGAGAAAAAGATGCTGAGAGAGGGATAGTGAAGATAAACTTTATTATTTCAGAAGCGATGCAGAATATTTTGATGTAAAAAGTTTCTTTTTTAAGTATGATGAAGCTTCATTTTTGGGATAGTTCCCCTTTAAACATACAGTACATAGTCTTCTTTCATTATACAACTTTTGTCCCTAATCAGGCCATACAGGCTTCCAGGCCATATGGGATTACACAGAGCCTTGACCACCTCAGTGAGCTGCACCTAGCATCTATTAAATTAGCAAAAAAATATATTACAGCCTTCAGTTTCCTCCAGTAGAGAACACAATCCAGGAGTGGTAGTCACTACATGGAGGACTAAGATGTGGCACTTATAGAATGCAATATATGTATGGTTTCTGGAGAATGTTGTAATTTCTTCTTGGTTCTTTAAAGGGGATTATTATAGCATAAATGAATAATCCCAGGGAGTTGTGACCTTTTAGTTTGTTAAAACATACATATTACTTTTTGAAATGAAATGACTTCCTAACAATTAACATGTAACTAATTGGTTTTCTAATCAAGCAGTGATATATTTATGATCAAATGTCAATCAGAAGGAGTTTGTACAACTTCCCATGTACAGCACCCTATTCTCCTGCATTCATTTTGCTGTTAAGTGCTATTAAGTGAGCAAACGGTGGACAGTTGGTCTGTCTCTCCACCCCACCATGATCATCATACAAGGAACAAAGCAAACTGACAGACCCACCCAACACCTCCTGCTATTTCCAGTCTATGGTAGAGCTCTTGCTATAAAATTATCGTAATCTCTGCTTTCATTAACTTTCCTTTTGTGCCTAGTGGAAATTCTGTATTAGACATTTAATGAAAAAGAATGTGCCTTTTGTACATCTTTCCTTTGATCTAAAAATGTAACATGAATCAGTGTGCATAGTAGGCACAGACTCTGCTAAATTGGAAAGGCTTTTATATGCAGGGTGAGAATGTTCTGGATTCTTTCTCCCTGCTCAGTAGATCTGTCGAAAAAGGGGCACAAATTTCATTGGTCATTTTTGGAAATAAGAACTATTGTGTCTTTGCTTATTGTAATATATGCCATACTCCTGTAAACTTTTTATAAAAATATAGTTTGGATTTGGGCTCCAGTACTTAGGAAGGATATAAATGAGCTGGAGAGAGTGCAGAGACGTGCACATAAACTGGTTATAGGGAAGGAAGACTGTCAAGGTTGGGGTTGTTTTCTCTGGAAAAAAGATGCTTGCGAGAGACACGATTATACTTTACAAGTACATTAGAGAACATTATAGACATATAGCAGGAGATCTTTTTTTCCATAAAATGGATCATCACACCAGAGGCCACCCCTTCAAACTAGAGGAAAATAACTTTCTTTTGAAGCATAATAGGCGGCTCTTCGCAGTGAGGCTGTTGAATGCACTGCCGGATGATGTTGTGATGGCCGACTCTGTTAATTCTTTTAAAGAAGAACTAAACTCCCTTTCTAATAAAAAACCCTACCCCTACTCTCCATAGTCTCCATAGTCTAAGCCTAAACCGGTAATTTCCCACTTTTGCAGAGTCAGCGCAGCGGAGCTCACAAGGGCCATCTTTAGCCGCGTCTGTAATCTTCGGGTCTTCTTCCAGCGATTCAGTAATTTTCGTCACTTTCAGTGCATGCGCAGTTGTAGCGAACCGGGAAAATGCTCTACTTGCACATGCACCAATACAGAGCTTCCTTAATGAGATTACCAAAGCGGCTAAAGATGGCTCCCGTGAGCTCCGCTGCGCTGACTCTGCAACAATGGGTAATTACCGTCTTAGGGGTATTTACTTGTGTTAACTCCTGTGCTGGGGGGGGGGCAAAGGGGGGGCTATGGAGGGTAGGGTTTTTTACTAGAAAGGTTTATTTCTCCTTTAAGAAGGGCTTGGATGTTTTCTTGGACAAGCATAATGTCATAGGTTATTGTGATAATAAAATCTACAATTAGTATAGATATTGGTATATATAGTTATGTGAGTGTATGAAGGGGCAGTATGAGTGTGTGTAGGTATGGGCACTGGGTTTTCATTTGGAGGGGTTGAACTTGATGGACTTTGGTCTTTTTTCAACCCAACTTAACTATGTTACTATGTACTGACAGAATAACCAGAAAAAAAAAGTCAGTGTTAGGTGGTAATGATTAAGCATATGTTTGAACATATATTTCCTTTACACATTTCACACATAAAATTATTTTTATCCATATTTAGAGCTCATTTGTAACGTAGTTCAATCTGTTTGTTAAGAGCTAAAATAATTTCACATACTTTCACAGAGATAGAAAATGCTTTATAATGGTGTTTGCTTTATAATACATTTTAATACATTTTGTTAAAGCCACTAAGATTAAACACAGATGTAACCATTTATTCTGCGGGCCCTATTCTGTCATCTTTTACACCACAGTAGTCGGAACCACCTTGTAGAATCTCTGTTGCTAATTGGTGCACCAGGTAGGATGTACGGCACATGTATCTGATGGACACATCATCTTGCCATTTGAAAGTTATAGGTGGTGTAATGCAAAATGCATTATATTGATTCTAGCAATGTACTGTTTAGATTATACTGTTAATTGTAGAATGATATTGAATCTTGGCAAACCCCCTTTGTAGTCACATTTATAGAAATAAGTATACTGAACAATACGGAGCTATGCCCAGCACAGGTTTGAGTTTTATCCCAGTCCCCCATTTTGTCTCTCTCTCTGTCCTGTCCTCATTATTTGCTATTTTTTTTATGTTTATTGTTTGCTATGCTCCTTCCTCTCAAACCCTTTCATTATACTAGATATAGTCTGCTCCAACAGTGTTACATAAGAGATATTAATAAAGGAGCACTTTGCTTTCTTCATATAGAGCATAAATATTCTCCAATACAATTCATCAGGAAATACAAAAGAGGCCATATACAAGTATGGGATCCATTATTCAGAAACCCATTATCCAGAAAGCTCAGAATTACTGAAAGGCTGTCTCCTATAGACTCTATTTTATCCAAATAATCCAAATTTTTAAAAATTATTTCCTTTTTCTCTGTAATAATAAAACAGTACCTTGTACTTGATCCAAACTAAGATATAATTCATCCTTATTGGAAGGAAAACCAGCCTATTGGGTTTATATAATGTTTGATTGATTTTATACTAGACTGAAGATCCAAATTACAGAAAGATCCATATCTGGAAAACCCCTGAGAATACTGAATAACAGGTCCCATACCCTGTACAGTCATGTAGCCTTAAAAGGAGATTATTATCTATTATAACACACAAATTACACTAAACAAGAAAAGATATACAAGTACTCCTTCCTACACCCTACTTAATTTGCTGTTTGTTTTTGAACCTTAGAGGGAAGGCACTAATTTATGACCTTGTTTGGGGCCCCACTTTCCAGCATGTTATTCTTTAATTCAAGCCTGCTCTCTCCCCTTATACTTATCACTTCCTCCATATTCTTGAATCTCTCTCCTCCCTTTCTTACTCTTGTCGCTGTTACAAACATATTGATTGTTGAAATAATTTACTTCTGTGGAAAGGATTGTCACTAGGCTCTCCACACCAGATTAAATTGGCATGGTATCTGCTATATCTGTCTGAAAAACAAAATACCTCTGCAGCAGAAATATAGGTGTAGATTGTCCCATCTCTTTGTGGTTTATACGATTTCAATACTAGGTTGTGATTAATATGAATTGCTTAAAGGAAGGGAAACTTGATGTGCCTATTGTAGCGCAAAGAACTAATTCAATGTTTTCTGAAATCCATCTCAACAGTGTTCCTATATTCCGCCCTGTGAGAGAGAAAACCAGAAGAACTCTGAAAACGTTCTCATCTGGCAAGAATACTGGAATAACGAAATTGGATTCCAAACCTTTACCTGCTATTTTAATCAGCACAGAAGGTAAAATAAACATTCAATACATTGAATGGCAGGGAAAATCGCATTGAAACTTTAAGAATAAACACATTTTCAGCTGGTCTTACATATTATTCAGTCATTACTCTATATATGTTTCCGCGTTGCAACATGCCTTCTTATAAGAAAGAACTATCCTTATTTTCAAATGGGGAAATTTTGACTCCTTCATTGATTATACTAAAGGGAAAAAAAATGATCAGTCTTCTCCTGAGCATAACTTTAAGTTTTGCACTACTAATATCAGGATTTGAAGAGTTTATTTCTGCACAGTTCTGTCACTCCTCACCAGCTACGAGAGAGCGGTGCAGAGAATCTATGCTCCCACATTTGATCTATTACCTGTAAATATGCTGCATTTTCTCTTTAAGAAATGCGCATAGGTCATTTGCCGCATAACATTAGTGCAGCATTCTGTATTTGATGGTTGAGCATGTAATATGCTAGAAAGGTCAGTGATTTCACAATTACAGCGACACATCACTAAATCAATACTAAGTAAAATTATAACACCTGAGGAAAAAAACAAAAACCTATTGTTATTTCAAAAAACATGGAAACATATAGTAACATAAATGGAGAAAAGTTGCTTGCCTGCAGCATCTCAGTCTCAACGTCTGGCTATAGAAGAGACATGTAATCATTTTATAAACAATGAATTTTGGTTTGGGATTTTCACAAAACATTGAGAAGCATGAAAATAGAATTCCTGTGAATGTGCTGAGCATTCCGACTGTGGGCTTTCTGTTTATAATTGTGTACCTGGAGAAGATGTTGAATTGTACTTGCAATATGTCAGAAGATGCACTGCTTTGATTCAGTAGATCAGGGCTGTCTAACTGGTGGCTCGTGCCCCCCCTTGTGTGGCTCTCCACATGAAAGTCTGCCTGCTGTGTCTATTTACCGTGTGTAACCTTTAAAAGGTATCACTACAGAGATTAACTGGCCCCTACATTGTTTAAACCTCAAATTCATACTAATCCACTGTATTGTTCACACATGTAATCCTCCTGCATTGTTCACACCTGTGACACCTCTATAGTTCACACCCTAAAGCCCTGAACTGTTCACACTGAAACTGCCCACATTGTTCACCTGTTCACACTTTATTCAAAATGCTAATAGGGCACCAGCACTATGTCACTGTATGTAGTACATTTTAGAGTGGCCCTGATGGGTTTCCTGCTCTGTTCTGCCTTCCCTATGCTCCCTGTGTGTGCCATTCTCTGCTTGCCCCATGCTCCTTGGATGTGCCATAATCTGCCTGCCCTATTCTCCTTGGGTGTTCCAAACTCTGCCTGCCCTATTGTCCTTGGGTGTGCCATACTCTGCTTTCCCAATGCTCCCTGTGTGTGCCCTGCTCTGCCTGTGAAACATAAGCCTGCTATTTGTTCTGGGGGTTTGTTGGCATTTGAAAATTATTGTTAGGGGCCCCTTAGGTGTGCTGGGGGGTGCGGTGTTATCCACAGGGAGGAGGTATATGTATTTTTTTTTTTTTTTTTAACTCTTTATTTAACATAAAGTTTACATTCACGAATTTACAAAATCTGCACAATGTTATCACAAACCTCAGAGCAGCACATATTACGCATTGTACAAAAAAAATGAAAGAAGGGGAAGAGCATGGCATCCACAATAGAAAAGAGAAGTCATATGCTTCCCAGGTTTACCTATACCCAATGAAGGGAAAGCCCATCCGATTTATTGCTTACAATATCAGCGTTCCCTAAATGTAAACAGAAAGAAAAAAGGGAACAAAAAGAGCAGGCAGAAGAAGGGGAAGGGTGGGGAGGGAAAAAGAAAAGAAAAGAAAGAAAGGTAAAAAAAAAAGAAAAACAACACTAAAGCATCAAAACTGTCCGAGCTCGGGGGAAATCAAGGAAATATGAGAATCCCAGTCTGGGAGTAAATTAGCATGGTGTCGGGGGGTGTAAAGCGACCCAAGGAGACCAAACTTTCTCGTAACTCGGTAAACGAGAAGTGTGTAAGGTATGGGGTGCCATTTGTCCCAAATACATTCTGTATACAAAACTATCCCTAATACACAGAATGAATGTCTCTCGTGGTATATAAGTATTTGTGTCCATACACAGATAAAAAAATATACAAAAGACTTATTTCTATTAAAGAATGAAAACAAAATCTGGTTAGTGCACAAAAGGATGTCATTATATCACAAACTCCATTCTGTACAGTTTAACAAGCAGTGTTGCTTCACAGAATGGTTATTTTATCTGTTTTGTGAAACAAAACTGTCATTTTGTGGAAAGAATGAATCCTGTGCTATAAAATCTTGCTTTCTGTCACAGATATCTATTTTGTCATTCAAATCTAGCTTGACAAGCACTAGTTAGTTACACTATTATATATTATGTCCAACTTTGTTTTTACATAATTCATTCTGTAAGTAACTTTGCACATAAGTGTGTCCGTTACATGGAGGTTATACATTTGTGAGACAGATTGCTTGTTAAACTGTACAGAATGGCATTTGTGATATAATGACATCCTTTTGTGCACTAACCAGATTTTGTTTTCATTCTTTAATAGAAATAAGTCTTTTGTATATTTTTTTTCTCTGTGTATGGTCACAAATTCTTATATAACATGAGAGACATTCATTGTGTGTATTAGGGATAGTTTTGTATACAGAATGTATTTGGGACAAACGGCACCCCATAGTAAGGCAGCCATATATTCCATTCTTCGTATATGTCCTGGATAGCTATGTTTAGCTCAGTTACTGTGGGGGGCTGTGGCTTCTTCCAGTTGCGAGCTATGACCCGTCTAGAAGCCGTTAAAATCAAAGTGGCTAGCCGTTGGTTATGCTTCTTAAGCCCTGGGAGTGGAGACCCGAGCAGAAAAGGGAGTGGGTGTCGCTGTACAACAGTCCCAAACAGTGAAGCCAACATGTCCTGCACCTCCTGCCAATAATGTGCCAGTAGAGGACACATCCAAAAAACATGGTAGAGAGTCCCCACATCACCACATTGCCTCCAACACTCTGAGGACACTGACGGGTACAATGAGTGGAGCTTGGCCGGCGTCAAATACCATTGCATTAAAATCTTATAATTTGTTTCTTTGTGGGTCACACATATCGAAGCCCTTTTGAGGTTCTCCCAAATCCGAGACCATTGCGGGAGGGCTATCTCTTCCCCTAGCGCCTGTTCCCAGGCCAACATATATCTATGTTTCATGAAAGAGGGCTCAGAGTAGGTATTAAGTACGCCATAGATGTCAGATATAAGCCCCCTCCTGGATCCTCTAGTTGCCATAATCGTTTCCATAGGGCTGAGTGCTGAAGGGGCTTGAGAGCCCACCACTGCCAGGGCAAAATGCTTGATTTGAATGAACTGATAGAACAACGAGTTATTGAGCTCGTACTTGGCTTGAAGCTCCTGAAATGAATACAGTTTACGAGTGAGCGGATGATAAAGATCTTTAAGCTGCAGTAGGCCAGCTTGTCGCCAGGGCTGTGCGAAAGAGTCCTTGAGGCCAGGAGGAAAGTAAGGGTTGCCCCAGAGGGGGCTTAGCCTGTATGGTTCTGGGGATATGTTGAACTGTACTTTAGCATAGCTCCACAGTGACACAGTCAATTTCACCGAGTTCAGTACACAGTCCTTGATTTTCAGCAATTTTTTCGGATCCCATAAAAAAGAGGAGATGGCAAAAGGAGAAACAGTATCATTTTCCAAAGACACCCATTTCCCACAGTGTGTCCTGGCCGACCATGCCACTGCCTGTCTCAGGTGCGCGGCCAGATAGTACCTAGTAATATCTGGAGCCCCCAGGCCCCCCCCACTCCCTCGGGGATGTAAGAACCCTCTTAGAGACTCTGTGGGATTTAGCAGCCCATATGAATTTAACTAGTTTAGCCTGGATCTGTCTCAAAATTGTAAATGGGACTCGGACAGGTAGGGTCTCGAAATGATAAAGCATTCTGGGAAGGGTTACCATTTTTACTGTGGCAATCCTGCCCAGCCAGGATAGCGAGTGGGAGGTCCATTTTTCAAGATCTACGCAGATCTTAGCGAAAAGTGGGGTGTAATTTTCCTTGTATAGGGCAGCATAGCTAGGGGTCAAGCGGATCCCCAGATATTTGATATAATCGGTTTTCCAATTGTAGTTGAAATTTAATTGCAGGACCTTGAGTTGCGGGTGGGGGATATTTATGGGGAGGGCCTCCGACTTGTCCTGGTTGACTTTATGGTTGGAAAGTCTACTGTACGGAGGTATATGTATTTAAGGGTATGTCTTAATATGATTTAACTTTTTTCACATATGAGTGACATCCCTGCAGTGAGCACCAACCATTTGTTTTTTTGGTGTGCTATTAAGGTGGACATGGTTCTGTGGTAACATGGGTGTGGTTTAAAGTGGGTGTGGTCTAAAACAGGGAGTGGCTAACACTGGCTTCCATTATCGACCCGCCATGTCGACCAGAAAAATTCCGGCCCTCGTTAGCACACAAGTTGGACAGCACTGCAGTAGATGATTGGTCAACTTTATGCCCATTGACTTTGTCCACATAGTGTAGGCTTTAGGTGGCTAGATGAATTACAAAATCACTAGGGTGCATGGAAAATTCCTCACTGTGACGTGACTATCATTGGCCAAACTGATATTATAGCCTGCCTGAGAGCCTTCTGAAAATCACTAAAATGGCCAATTATCATACAAAATGTAGGGCTCCCAAGAGTTGTAGTGTCTATCTATCTATCTATCTATCTATCTATCTATCTATCTATCTATCTATCTATCTATCTATCATCTATGTACTGTTCTAATTGTTACATGCAACCTAAAATCTGAGAGAAAGTCTAACTCTAAACTAGTAGCTGCTTCTGTTCAAGGAGCTGTAGATTTGGTATCTGTGCTTTGATTTTCCTTTTGTGCTAGACTGGGTACTTATGATATGTGAGATCTAGTTTTAATTTATTAAATGAGAAGTGTGGACCAAAAACAACCCATTAAAACTCACAATTTCAATGTAAGCCTATTTACCAATTTTCCAAAATATGATTTGGATTTGGCTCTTCTCCTGCATGCACACATAGAAATAAATAAAGACTTTAAAGAATACAGGCCAGATTCAATCAATGAGAAAACAATATTTTATGATTATGGGTGAGATTCAATTTATGGACATAAACTTTCCTCCTTATTCAATTTCAGTTTTCCCATATACGTACTTCAAGAGAGTTGTCATGTGATAAACACTGAGATAAGTTTTTCTCATTGAATCGCATCTGGCTCTGTGTCAAAATCTGGAATTAGGAGATAAGTCTTTCTCATCTAATTGAATCGGGCCCTATGTGAATAAACTCAAATTCAAAGCAAATAATGGAAACAAGAGAGACATTTAGATTACTTGCACCAGAGGGGACGTATCATTCAATAGCTAGATGGAATGAATTGTATAAAGACTGACTGGAATACACAATGGATAAACACATTTCTAAAGAGTATATGGCAAACTCACTATATGCATTTGATTAGCAAAAGATGATATGAAGAGTTACAAACAAGGCATGTGAAGGCAAAAGAGCCCCATATTAACTTTATCCGTGGAATTTTGAAAAGAAAAATAAGTACTAAAATAAAATAACAGCAATTATTAAATACAAACTTCATGGTCACTCTGTTTGTAGTTGCTGGGGTCAGGGACCCCCTGGATAATTAAGCATTTTCAGATGCATGCCGAAAAGAGAATAGGAAAGCTAAAAATTAATGGTATCATATTAAAGTTCTAAAGTGAAATGGATTTTCTGTTTGTAGCTACATTTATACACTATGTATAGACTACTACATTGTTTGCTATTTGTTAAAAAGAAGTAAGTCCTAAAGAAAATTAAGTTTGGGATTGTGCTGCAGTCCCTGAAAAGGTCTGAGTTAATATTGCCTTATCCTGCAACCAAGAGCTGATCAATATCTACTAGTCACCCTTCAGCACCATCCTTCTCTGATGGGCCCACAAATACAGAATATGAACTCCTGGCATTATATAAATAAAGAGTTACATACCATAAATGCACTTTGCTCACTTGTTTTAGGTATTCAAAATGGCCATGTAATCCAATTTGCCTTTGTCTAGGCACTCAGATTGACTGGACAAGTTGAATAGCCATGGGCTAGCAGACTGCCTGTTGGGGGTCCATAACTTGAGGGACACCAAGAGCCAAAGAAAGTCTTAATCCGCCACTAATGAGCACAAACTGATTAACTGGGTTTAATTGATATATTAAAACTACCAGTTACTGAGACGCATAGCAAAATTATTTTAGGGTTCCCTAAACATTTGATATAAGACCACTTAGCTCTCCCAGCACTTACAGGGTTTGTTTTGTCTACAATTACACCCCCTTCTGCTCCCATAAGTTACCTTATTTTATGGTTATCACAAGCTCTGTCTTCTTTACCAAAACAATAACAGACAGAAGTTGAATTTACCATCTAGATGAAGCACCATTCTGTTGTTTAAAACATTCAGTTAGGAAGGAGCCTTCAATATTAGGAGAATGAGTTGGAAAATGCTTTGTTCTTAAATGAAATCATATAAGAGAAGTCAAGAAAAAGTTGTTGGTTTTAGGTTCAGGTAATAGACAAACTGACTGCAACAAAAAGTCACTGCTGATTTGGGACCAGAAGTGTCAGATGAGACTGTTGTATTGTTTCTAGAAATATAGCATTCCCAATGGATAGCAGCTTTAGCTGAAATGTATTAACTTCTGTCACATTACATAAACTTGGGATTGTTACCAGCAGTCCTTTCACTGACATTTCAGGTTAAATGACCCATTAAAATTCCTAGATTGTCAGCTACATTTATCAGCAGTTCCATTGTACTCCAGCAAGTGCAGCCTCTTCATTTACTGATCAGAACCTCGATAAAATATGGTGCTCAGAGTGCCTGCACAATGTACAGTATGTGAGGAGCTGGAGAATGAAAAAGCTGTAGTTGCTAGAGCAGTAGTAGGAATCAGAGTCAGTAGGAATTTGATATGACAAGCTAAATATTTGGATATTAGTTATATACCATTTATCCAAATGTTAAATAAACAGATTCACTAGTATATTCCTCTTCCACGTTATGTGTTATCGTGTCTAGAACAAATAAGGGAAAGTTGTGTTCACCACTAGTTTTTAAAACCATTAGGCGGGGGTGCAATGAGGCTGTGACCACAAAATACATATAGACAATTACAAGAGTCCTCTGCACTCAACCCATTATCAATATATTTAAGACCGAGACATTTTGTGCATACTGCTACTAAAAATGCCTTACCCTTTAAACAAAACAGGGATTGTTTGTCCATATATTGCAATATATTTAAGCTGGCCAACTATGTCAAAGTCATCCTATATCTGGCCTGTCCTATGCTCAATTCTATCCGATTCATTAAGAATTCTATTGCTTAATTATACATTTTACAAAGGGACTAAGTTTTACCTGCAACTTACTTGCTGCTTTCAAAGTAAAACTCCCAAACTTGGCTGCCCTTTTATTAGACACCAGTGGGATCACCTGACTATAGCTGGGAGGGGTGGGAGCTACAACATGGAGCTGGTCACTGCTCCTGTATAACTATAACAAACGAGGGAAAGTTGTGCTCACCACTAGTTTTTAAAACCATTAGGCGGGGGTGCAATGAGGCTGTGACCACAAAATACATATAGTCAACTACAAGAGGTTCTCTGCACTCAACCCATTATCAATATATTTAAGACAGAGACTTGCTGCTTTACTTTGAAAGCAGCAAGTAAGTTGCAGGTAAAACTTAATCCCTTTGTAAAATGTATAATGAAGCAATTGAATTCTTAATGAATCAGATAAAATTGAGCATAGGACTGGCCAGATATGGGATGACTTTGACGTAGTTGGCCAGCTTAAATATATTGCTATATATGGACAAACAATCCCTGTTCTGTTTAAAGGGTAAGGCATTTTTCAGTAGCAGTATGCACAAAATGTCTCTGTCTTAAATATATTGATAATGGGTTGAGTGCAGAGGACTCTTGTAATTGTTTATCGTGTCTAGATACATAAAATGTGTTTCAGGGGGTCTTCCCCTTTTATTAAGTGTCAGGCCGGAGTTCTGTACCACAAGGGAGGGTGCATATAAAGTATATGTGTTTGGATATGGGATGTTAAAGAGATACTGTCATTTTTTAAAATGCCTCAGTTAATAGTGCTGCTCCAGCAGACTTCTGCACTGAAATCTGTTTTTCAAAAGAGCAAATTGATTTTTTTAATATTTAATTTTGAAATCGGTCATGGAGCTAGACATATTGTCAGTTTCCCAGGTGCCCCCCGTCATATGACTTGTGCTCCGATAAACTTCAGTCACTCTGTACTGCAAGTTGGAGTGATATCACCCCCTCCCTTTCCTCCCAGCAGCCCATCAGCAGAACAATTGGATGGTAACCTAATAACAGCTCCCTGGTAGATAAAAGAACAGCATCCAATAGTAAAAATCCATGTCCCACTGTGACCCCATTCAGTTACATTGAGTAGGAGAAATAATAGCCTGTCAGAAAGCAGTTCCATAGTGCAGCACTGGCTCTTTCTGAAAGCACATGACCAGGCAAAATGACCTGAGATGGCTGCCTACACACCAATATTACAACAAAAAAAATACACTTGTTGAGTTAGGAATGAAATTTTATATGGTAGAGCAAATTATTTGCAGTGTAAACAGTGTAATTTAGAAATAAAAACACCACCATAAAAATCATAACAGAATCCCTAATTTTATTTTTGAGTAAGGATGTCACTCATTACACTTAGTTATATCTCGAAATATTGCAATAAAGGGAAACATAGTGTCCCTAAATTGAATTATATCGTCCCTAAAGGACATCCCACTTCATTTGCAATATTCAAATTTCCTTATTAACTTTCAGCTTCCTGAGTATCATTGATATTTTGTGAACATCATTCAGCCTAATGAACACCACATTATTAGCACAGCACTTAGTAAGATTTAGTTTTGTGATTATAAGAAACAATCCACCTCAAAAAAGCACAAATACCTCAGAGCAGTGGTCTAAAACCCTGGGACCTTGCCCCCTTCGGGCCTTGAGCAGTGACTGGGTGAGGCTGGGCTGAGGACCAATTAGGGAGAGACCAGTGGAAAATGCTAGTTTGTGTCCTTGATGATTGTGGGGGCCAGTCATCTGACACAGAACATGGCCTGTATGGTACAAAAATGCGAACTAACATGCCATGATTGTTTAAATTTGGTATTTTGATAATTATGGATGAATCAAAATCCATCATTATATACAGAAAAAACACTAATACGTACTGCAATTATGTCCTGTAAAATGTTTTGCAACTGTGATGTCATAGCATTTTTTATATTTTGATGTATATAGTGGGTTCTACTGTTAACAGCTGTCATCAGTCATATCTGATGTCATAACTAAAATTTAATGTTTAAATGACATGTACCAGTACATCTTTGAAACCCCCCATAGTCATACCCCCCTCCCTTTGACATGATCTCATTCAGTTTGACTTATGTAAAACAGTATTTAAACTGCCCAAAATAATTACAAAATATTTTTTTTTACATAAAATACCCGATTCCACAGATTGCACCTTTTTTTGCATAAGCCCAGCTAAAAAAGCTAATTTAAAAAGGGGTTATATTTTCCCTTTAAGCTCCCACGTTTTTATGCACACGAATCAAATATGAAGAAATTAAAAACAAAAGACCTAAAGGCTGATTTACCCTCACAGAGAAAATTTGTAGCTGGGCAGTAACCCAATAATTGATTAGTTTTTATAATATTCGATTGGTTGCTGTTGTGTTGTTCTTTCACATTTTTGCCCAGTGTTGATAAATGTGACCCTTGTGGTCAGGGGGATGCAAGTCTTAAAAACATATATATAGCTTGACTAACTTGCCACATAGGGACAGAGTTACTAAAGGGCCAAGTGACTAACGTTAGCGAAAATTCGCCAGTGTGATGTAATTTCGTTACTTCGCCGATTTACTAACGGTCGCTGGCATAACTTTGCTAGTGAAGGAGATAGACTCTCCCTTACACGTGGTGAATTTGCGCTCTGGCGAAGGGACGTAACTACGCAAACTCACTAAGATGCGGATTTTACTGAATGTTACCTCTTGCACCAGACTTGCCTTCGCAACCTCAGACCAGGCGAAGTGCAATAGAGATGATAGGAGTTCCTCAAAAAATAGTTTAAATTTTTCTAAGTACCAAAAAACGCTGGCGACTTTTAATTTTTCAGGGTGATAGGCTGCAAAAGATCATAATTTTTTCTGGGGTACCCGGCTTCCCCCCTACATTTTCTAACATATGGCACATAAACTATACACTGGGCTCATGTGTAGGGCAATATAACAATTCTATTTTATTTTATTAAGGTTTCCCAGGCTTGTGTAGTGTAATGTATTTGCTGCAACATATACATCCATTCAACTTTAACTTCCCACCGAATGCAAATTAGGCAACGTTAGTGCAACTTCGCTTTGCTTGACGCTGTAACGCTATCGCTACTTCCCCAGCGTTCAGCACACTGGACACAACTTCAGATTTTAGTGAATTAGCGTTGTCCTGGCAAATCCACGCATGGTGAAGTGTTGCGCTGTGAGTGAAGCCGTCGCTGGCAACGATATTCGGAGGTTAGTGAATTTGCCCCCATAGACTGGACCAAAAAAAAATAAAATGTGAAAGTGAAAATGAAGGTGTGATTTACATACATGTAAAAACTGCCAGCGTATGTTAATGAATATCTAAAGAAGAACAGATTTTTACAGAAAGCTTATGTGAAGCCAGTCAGCTTTGACATGTCCAGCTACCCCTGGGCTTTGATTCTGCTGATGAAGAGACCCCTGTGGTGCATGAACAATTTCTTTTCTGCTAAATCTTCTGTGTGTGCCATGTCTGCCAAGTTTCCAATTAAACAAGTAAATTACACAGCAAGTCCAAACCAAAAAATAAAGATAGGAAGCCAGCATCAGAATAAACTCATTTTATTGCTCAACATTTACTGTTGCATTTAACAGTACTGCTTTAAAATCCCACTGGGGCAATAAATGAGACTGTGTTAATATGTTAACCATTTCCATATCGTCAGACTGCTTTGTATCACTATAAAGACATTTTACATGTGCTACTAAAAGAATTATATTACGTTATGTTATGTTTAATAACAATTGGATATTTAGAATTAGTACAATGGAGGGGGGCAGTAGATGTGATCTATTTGGATTTTGCCAAAGCGTTTGATACTGTGCCCCACAAACGACTGCTTTCTAAACTAAGGTCTATTGGGCTTAATGAAGTCGTTTGCACATGGATAGGAAACTGGCTACAGCATCGGGTACAGAGGGTGGTTGTTAATGGGACATTCTCTACGTGGAGTAAGGTTCTTAGTGGGGTCCCCCAGGGCTCAGTATTGGGTCCACTTTTATTTAACTTGTTCATTAATGACTTAGGGGAGGGTATTGTAAGTAATGTATCAGTGTTTGCAGTCAATACAAAACTATCCAGCCTAATTAATTCCATCCAGGATGTGGCATCCTTGCAAAACGATCTTGACAAACTGGCAATCTGGGCAACTAAGTGGCACATGAGATTCAATGTTGATAAATGTAAAGTCATGCACCTGGGATGTAAAAATATATAAGCCACTTATACCCTTAATGGGACTGCAAATCCATTATGGAAAAGGACCTTGGAGTCCTTGTAGATGATAAACTTGTCTGTAGCAAGCAATGCCAGTCAGCAGCATCAAGTGCAAATAAGGTCTTGAGCTGTATTAAAAGGGGCAGAGAGTCACGGGAGGAGGGGGTCATTCTTCCACTGTATAGAGCACTTGTAAGGCCCCATCTAGAATATGCCGTACAGTTTTGGTCTCCATCACTCAAACAGGACACTATTGTATTAGAGAGGGTACAGAGAAGGGCAACTAAGCTGGTAAAAGGTATGGAAAATCTCAGCTATGAGGAAAGACTGGCCAAATTGGGGATGTTCACGCTGGAGAAGAGGCGCTTAAGGGGTGATATGATGACTATGTATAAATATATAAGGGGATCATATAATAATCTCTCTAATGCTTTATTTACCAGTAGGTCCTTCCAGCTGACACGAGGTCACCCATTCCGATTAGAAGAAAAGAGGTTCCGCCTAAATATTCGGAAGGGGTTTTTTACAGTGAAGATGTGGAATTCTCTTCTTGAATCAGTCGTACGAGCTGATACATTAGATAGCTTTAAGAAGGATTTGGATGACTTTTTAGCAAGTGAGGGAAAACAGGGTTATGGAAGATAGCTCATAGTACAAGTTTATCCAGGGACTAGTCCGATTGCCATTTTGGAGTCAGGAAGGAATTTTTTCCCCCTCTGAGGCAAATTGGAGAGGCTTCAGATGGGTTTTTTTTGCCTTCCTCTGGATCAACTAAAAGGTTGGTCTTTTTTCAACCTTACTTACTATGTTACTATGTTACTTACATTGGCAATTATCCCTGGAACCCAACAGTAGCTAGCTTTAAAGGGGTAGTTCACCAAGATAAACTTTTAATATGATGAAGTGATATTTTTGATATTAGAATCGTTTCAATTAATATTCATATTTTATATATTGTGTTTTTTTTTAATCATTTAGTATCTTGCTCAGTGGCTCTCCTGTTTTGTGTTTCTGGTAATTCTCTGGTTGCAGCCAGAGGATGACTGGAGAATGAATAGAAATAGGTCTGAACACAGATATAAGTAATAGTAAGTTACAAATCAAATTGTAACCTCACAGAGCACTAGTTTTTAGGCTGACAAGTCAGGCCCTCATTTGAAGGAAGGTAAATTCAGAAACTATTGCAAATTTAAAAAATGAAGACCAGTTGAAATTTGCTAAGAATATAACATTCTATAGCATACTAAAAGTCAGTTTAAACTTCCCCTTTAAATGTCTAATTGTGGGGAAAAAATGGCTAATTGATTACGTTATATAGGTATAGGATCCGTTATCCGGAAACTAGCTATCCAGAAGGCTCCAAATTATGCAAAGGTCGTCTCCCATAGACTCCATTTTATCCAAATAATCTAAATTTTTAAAAATGATTTCCTTTTTCTCTGTTATAATAAACAGTACCTTGTACTTGATCTAAACGAAGATATAATTAATCCTTATTGGAAGTAGAACCAGCCTGTTGGGTTTATTTAATGTTTAAATGATTTTCTTGTAGACTTAAGGCATGAAGACCCAAATTATGGAACTGTTATCTGGTAAACTCCGGTTCCTGAGCATTCTGGCTAATGGGTCTCATACCTGCACTCATATTTGCAGAATGCTTTATTGATGCCTTGGCACTAGAAAAAAACTTTGGTGAAGAGAGGAGGGAGAGGATAGGACACAAGATAGCATCCAAAAATACATGAAAGCACAATTGAAAGGAAAGCATAGTGGAGGGATATAATAGTGCACAAAAATATTTAGAGCAGTGACCAGAGCTGGACCAAACACTATAAGGGTACAAAAGCTCCACCCACCCCTCATCTTCAACCCTAATCGCTTGCTCACTTGTCATTTACCTACATCTATTTCTGTCCTTGGCAATGGCTCATGACGAGTTTTGTCATCTGTGTGAAATCTCACTCACTGTATTATAGAATATGGAACACCACGCAGGACTGGATATGCAGTATATCATGCTGCAGTTATATATTGTATCCTGTTTTCCTAACCTAAAAAAAAGCTCTTCTTGGGGTGGGGGTTGTTTCAGGTGACTTGAGGGTTTCTGGTTATCCTGGAATTATTGCTGAACCATCGTGAGAGAGTCCCTCACCTTCTGCGTTAGGTATTGATCTTGATTGAATCTTTTATCTGGTCTATCTAATCTATTTTGTATTAATATCCAGTCTTAATACAAAATGGCAATGAGGTGGTACCGTACAGCAGATTTCACAAATGTGGGGGGTCCGGGCCCCCTCTTCCATTGGATCCCTGCAGGGTCTGCTGTATTGTAGTTGTGTCACTGACTAGGAGACAGACCACCCCCTCTTTATAATAAGCTTGGGGCTAAGCTAGGGGTGCTGTCTTAAATATACCAATCCTTCATAAATCGGCCCCATTTTCAACCAGAAACTAAAAACGGAAAGTATCATGTTTTTTCCCCCAACTTATAATGCGTCACTGTTTCTTTTAGTCATTCTTTCTATTGTTTGCCTTTCACTGGCTTTGCATGCATAAAACAATCTCTCACCTGCACAGCTCTCTTCCCTCTGAAATACAGGCTTGACCTTTTCTTTGCTTATTTGTGTATTTGGACATTTTCTGACACAAATAAAAAGGTGTAAGTTTTGACTCATTCAAAAACTGTCCAGCTGCTGGGCAGAATTCAGTAGGATCCTAATGTGTTTTAACTCCTATTATAATGGAGTATTTGCTATTTTGCTACAGCAAGTTAACTCAGTTGCAAGTATTGTATCTGACATTGAATTGAGGTTTGGAGGGGGCTGTAATAAAGATGTGTGTAGGCACTGCAATCAGGATAAAAAGTTGGTTCCTGAATATAATTAGATAATTAGCCCCCGTATTAAAATACAATTTCATTCTTGCACAGGTTTTGATAGTGCTGTGATGCTTTTTTATTAATATAAATACAACCCATTTCTCCATCATTTTACAGGCTGCCTAAGGAAATATATAATACATGATGATTACTATTTTGTTATGAACCAAGATTGTGAAATTCTAAATCAGTGTTTCCTTTGGTTACTCCAGTATCCTCCCACACATATAGACATGGCGGGTAAAGGCCCGCAAATTCCTTGAAAAAGATTATGCATCAAGTAACATAACGATCGATCGCTGCAAGTAAAGCATAGTATTTGCGGTGCTCCTGCTTAACCACTGGAATTGCCTCCCTTCACATTTTCCTGCGATTAATATGAATCCCCGCAAGTACTACGTTTTACTTGTGATGATTGTTATGTTATTGTTATGTTTTTAGCAAAGATTTTTCTGGGGGAGCGAATATTTAAACATGGGCAACAAATTTCCCATGTGCCATGGCCCTAAATGAATACTGATAAAACTGACCATAATGTGTGTGTTAATGTAATAGGAACCTGATATTGTAAGCTCCACTGGGAGAGGGATTGATGGGAATGGTGTATAAGCTCTGTATAAAGAATCCCATTACAACTAAACATCCCATCTTGCTGTGGTGTACAGGTGACCTTTCACATCTGATAAATGCTGCTGATTTGGTCCTTCCGGACAAAGTCGGATGCTTATTGGCCCATGTATGGTGCCGGCAGATGGGTCTGAACTTCAGTCAGATATTGATAAACCAGTTTTAATTTTCCCATCAGATCAAGGACCACCTCTGCAAGGTTTTTCAAATAGCACACTAGCTTTAGCCCCTACTGAGCATGCTCACTGATGTTTACTAGTTATCTGTTACAACTGATACATTAGAAATACTGCTGTAGCAACTAATGTAGCAAATCTGTGTTTCCTCCCACAGTGCAGAAACATGATAGCAGATTAACTGGCTCCTGATAAAACTGACACTTGGATGTGGTGTGGCAAATCAGTTTGCAAACGACACTGGGGCAGGGACTGATGATGAAGGAATGATAAGCAGTCTCTGTAAAGTTCTGGGGATATGTGTGTGTAATATATGTAAAGACATATGATGCAGGGCACTTTTGCACCCCTTAGTGCTGTTTCAGTTCTAGGTCTTTGTTATAACCCTTAAGGACAACCAATGCTTTAACCTTTTCAGTGCCAGAGCATTTTTCACAAATGTGTCCTCAAATCATGCTATTTTTAAGAATTTTGCCTTCATCTGAAGTCCTTTTGTAAGAAGACCTCCATGAAAATATATTTTTTCAATACATATTAGACTCTTACCTACACACCTTATATTGTATTTTTTCCTTGAGATTTAATCCCTATTTTGATGTTGTTATGCCATCATGTGGGTGTCAATGACATTTGGGGGTCATTTACAGTGTGCAAAGCACAGATTTCTGATGCAAATCGCCATGTTATTTACCTGCAAGGCTGCATTTTCAGCATAATTGCAGTTGCCAGGGGGAAAGGCATTTGACGCAGTTGCCCTTGTGTTAAAAGTCTGCTTGGCATCATTTCCAGTGCTCATCTTTAGAGAGATTTGTGTGTTCAGTTCTTTTGTTGGGGCTGCTGCTGTGGTTAGCCCAGAGCTACCTTCTATTTTCCCACAGCAGCCTGCATCAATAGGTGCAACTGCACTCAATTCAGAACAGAAGGCAGGCAGCAGCATTGAGTGCAACTATATGGTTGTGCAAGGAGCACGTGTTGATGCAAGCAACTTAAACGAATAGAAGTTTTCGTGCAACTGACTGCAGCCAAGTGCAATCGTGCTATGGTATGTAAATAACTCCCGATGTGAAGCATTTCTAGTTTGATTCTTTCTTGAGCTTTGGCTTCTGTTTTAGACTTTTACTTGCCTCATATCACCATATTAGATAATATGTTTGTTGTTTTATAAATACATTAAGTAATATTATATGTTGGCACATGAATGAAAGGAAGAATGCTGTGAGTTATATATGGCCCTAAAGTGTCACTTTTCCAGAGAGCCAGCTTTACACTGTGTTTAAGTTACATCTGTAATTAGGTGCGTGTCCCTCAGAAGTGACCTTCTAATAGTAACGGCTACATTTACCACTCATCAATAACTTATGACAATAGATAATACATCTGCCATTAGCTGTGTCCATATAATAAGCACATCATACCCTGCTAGATACAAACATGCACACTCAACTCATTAGGGCAGGGGTCCTCAAACTTTTTAAGCAGAGGGCCAGTTCACGGTTCCTCAGACTGTTGGGGGGCCGGACTATAGTTTAAAAAAAAAATGAAACAATCAGCGCCCCCCCCCCCCGTTCTGTAGGACCATTTACCACCTAATTACTTACAGTTTTTTTTAATAAAGAAACCTTACAACACATTAATGAATTAAACTTTTCTTTTATATAAATATGTAATGTTAACAAACAAAAATAAAGTACACTAAAAAAATATCATAAAAACCAAAACAGTAGGATAATTTTATCCTGTTAAACAAAGTGCAAATACTAGAATATCCACAACATTTTACTTTTAACACAACTACTAAGAGAAAAGTGCAATCCATCAATTATCCATGCAAGCAGCAGCCAAGATATTCTGCCTGTGCCAACAGCACACAAAATCTGTACCTGTGCCAGCCAGCAGCACCTAAAATATTGCCCCCAATATGTACCTGTGCCAGCCAGCAGCACCAAAAATATTGCCCCCAATCTGTACATGTGCCAGCCAGCAGCACCCAAAATATTGCCCCCAATCTGTACCTGTGCCAGCCAGCAGCTCCCAAAATATTGCCCCCAATCTGTACATGTGCCAGCCAGCAGCACCCAAATATTGCCCCCAATCTGTACATGTGCCAGCCAGCAGCACCCAAAATATTTCCCCCCCCAAATCTGCACCTGTTGTGCCAAAAAAATTCATTGCCCCCAGCCCCCCCAAATCTGTACCTGTTGTGCCAAAAAAATCCATTGCCCCCCCCAAATCTGTACCTGTTGCGCCAAAAAAATTCATTGCCCCCCAGCCCCCCCAAATCTGTACCTGTTGTGCCAAAAAAATTCATTGCCCCCAGCCCCCCAAATCTGTACCTGTTGTGACAAAAAAAAATGCATTTCCACCCCCCAGCCCCCCCCAAGTCTGTACCTGTTGTTGTGTGTCCAATATCAGCAGCAGTTCAGTCGCCACTCACCAGGCACAGGCAGCCACCCACAGTTTTTCAGGAGCCAGGAGGAGGAGACTTGTTGTCAGACGAGTCAGAGGCGCCTCATGCAAGAACGCCGGCCGCACCCATACGACGCGCCAGGGCCCAGGCCACACTACACAGGCGCACAGGTCCCTGCTGACGTCACCGCGCACGCCAGCGCGGCGGCGCGCCTCTCTTTATGCCGGCGCATCATTGGATGGATGCGCAAGTCGCTGGGCCGGTTTGCAATTTCCTTTTGTATATTGCGCCCCCCTATGACTGCGCCCTAGGCGGGCTTTCTATATTTTTTTTTAAAAAAATATGGGGCAATTGCCAGCGTGGGCGGGGGCCGGGTAAATGACATTGGAGGGCCGTATCCGGCCCGCGGGCCGTAGTTTGAGGACCCCTGCATTAGGGCAACACTGTCATGTAATTGGAAACAAAGTGCTATGAAACTCTTTCAGTTCAGCAATCCACATATCAGAGTGCTGCCTAACTACACTGCCAAATGGGGGATTCCAGTTTGGATCAAGTATAAGGTACTGTTTTATTATGAAAAAAATATAACAATTAAAAAAAAAATAATTATTTGAATAAAAAGGAGTCTATGGAAGACAGCCTTCATGTAATTTGGAGCTTTCTGGATAACGGATCCCATACCTGTATTATGTTTGCTTGTTTCCCAAAGCACTTTAGTTTTTTTTTAATTAAATCATTAATATCATCCATCCAATTAGGTATTTTAGTATAAAATACACATGAGCCACAAATAAACTATAATATATACTCCTACATAACTTAGATACCAACAGCTTCAAATGAATTTTATTAATTTCATCACAGGATAACTTGTCAAATGACTCATCTCAGAGTGTGTGTTCTATTAAATTGGATCAGCTGTAAAATATGAGCATATTAGACCTGAAGCTAGAGTTCCATCTCCCATGTGTAATAAAAAACACAGTTTATCTGCAGTAACCCATAGCAACCAATAAGATGTTTGCTTAAAACAGCTGACCATTCAATTCTGATTTGTTACAAAACCGTACCAAACTATACACCTTTTATTGCATAACTATAATTTCATCTATAAAAGCGGCTTTTATATAAATGCTATATTTCTTGGAGCTGAGTACTTAATATGTTTCTGCTTGTTTGTATAACAAGTAACGCTGTCCCTGCTAGTTCTGATTTCAGTTTCCCTTCCCAATTGTTTCCTTTACATGTCACCTACGATCCTAGCAGTGTCACAGAATTTGTATTTTTTTAACTGCCGTATTCCAAGTACCATCTTTCTGTATTAGCACTTGTCAATAGCAATTAGAAGATAGTAAATGCACCAGGTTATCAAAATATTAAATTCTTTTACATTATTCTTTTAAATTAGCTGTGAGGAGCAATGTCGTGGAATATACATTAGAAATAATTCAACTGTAGCAGTGTAATATTATGAATGAGGGTTATCTTTAGGAAGTGGTATTAAAGTGGAGGAGCTTTCTGTACCTCTGAAAGTAGCCTTTACATTTCATACTGTGCCTAAAAAGCCATGATTAATATGTATCAGGTCAGGATGTTCTGTATAGGAATGATATATGAAAAGTAGCCTGTGGTTCTCAATGCCATAAGGATTTGGGAAAGGTTGAGATAAAAGTAATGCAAACAGGATTCTGTATATCCCTTTATAATCTACAGTCTGGTCAATTCCCTATGGGACCAGACTGTAAATTATAACCTTATAAACAGCGCGTTCTGGCGTCAGAACGCGCCGTTTATAACTTAATGCGTCGGCAGTGGTCACTGCCGCACGCTACCTGCAGCTTATCTTCCTGCTTGTCTGCCGCACTTGTCACTTCCCCACGTCCTCTCTCTCCCTCTGCTGTTTCCATCGTCAGCGTCTCGCTCACTCTTCTCTCTGATCTCGCTCAGTCTGCGTGACGTCTCTCTCTCCCTCTTCCGCTCCCCCTCCAACCACTCCCTCTGCCCCTCCCACACACTTGAAAATAAAACCTGTCAAAAATGACATATGCTGCAGCCCGTGAGCTTAACTCTTACAAAACAGCAACATCCCTTAGTTACATACCTTGTGCTTGTAAGGGTGGGGCAATTATGGATATTTACAGGCAGGTAAGCCAGTGGCTAATCACGTGGGTGTGGATTTCGAGCAGCTGGAAAAGATCAATTGGTGGATGCCTGTACTGAGGTAAAGTCTTCTAAGTGCAAAACAAGTAGATTGCACGTGCTGCGTGTCTGCTGTGTGTAGTGATGCATTACAACATGTGCCCCTAAACTGTGTGGCTCATGCGACATGATTTCTGGGGCATATAAACCTTGGATGCAGCTGGGTATAATGTCCCATGTTTTCTTATAACTGTAAGCCTGTTAGTTCATAATTGAATGAGCATTAGATATTGACTAATAGTACAGCAACAGGAACTTGCTTTTAGCAGAAAAGGGCTGCATTAGTTGTTGCTGAACTTCAATTTTCACCACATGGGATTTTCTTTCTATTCCTAAGCGTATAACTATATTGCAATACTAATCAAAATGTACCAGAAACAAGTAAACATCAGAAAAACAGAACAAGCATAAAGAATCCAAAGCCTGGGCCCTGCTCTTAACTGCCTACCCAGTTCCAGTCAGACTGAGCTCCCCATGCACCTCCTTTATGGAAGCTGCCACTACATTCTGGAAAACTCTGTTGTAGAAGGACAGATGAGAAGAAAAATAGTGTAGGGTAACTTTTATTTTGTACAACAGCTGTTTTCCCTCATGAGGTAAACAAATCTTTTCCTCTGAGGGATGCCACTTTAGTTCAGCCACTGAAACTGAAGACTGAGAGACCAGCAAAATAGACTAGTTGGCATTATGTAAAAAGCAAACACATAAATCTTCAGGAAGTAAAAACTGAACTCAGAAACTTTAGATTATAATGAATAATGTACCCCCTACTTTAAATTTATAAAGATATTAATAGTCACCTCGGAGTTATGTGACCTGTATAAAAGCACTCGGCCTGCGGCCTCGTGCTTTTATATGGTCACATAACTCCTCGGTAACATAATATCTTTATAAATTACAGTAGGGGGTACATTATCCACTATATAATACACAAAAGCCATGAATATCTTGTAAATTATATCCTTATAAACGGTGAGTAGTGATGTCATCAGTTATAAACGGTGAGTAGTGATGTAATTTCTGTCACATGACTCACTAAAATTTGTGTATTATAATTAATAAAGTACCCCCAGTTGTAAAATATGAGGATATTATAAATTACCTCGGAGTTCCATGACCTGTATAAAAACACTCGGCCTTCGGCCTCGTGTTTTTATATGGTCATGAAACTCCCCGGTAACTTATAATATCCTTATATTTTACAAGAGGGGGTACTTTATTCACTATATAATACACAAAAGCCATGAATATCCTGTAAATTATATCCTTATAAACGGTGAGTTCTGATGTCATCAGTTATAAACGGTGAGTTCTGATGTCATTTCTGTCACATGACTCACTGAAATTTGTGTATTATAATAAATAAAGTACCCCCAGTTGTAAAATATGAGGATATTAGAAGTTACCTCGGAGTTCCATGACCTGTATAAAAACACTCGGCCTTCGGCCTCGTGTTTTTATATGGTCATGAAACTCCTCGGTAACTTATAATATCCTTATATTTTACAAGAGGGGGTACTTTATTCACTATATATCCACTGCGTTATTCTGCCTGCTGAACAGAAGGAATTATGTGAATGAACAAGTAATGAGTATAATATTTTAAAAAGTTACACATTGTTATAGTTGAGATTTCTTGAAAACTGCACCACTTTTCATCTGGGTTAAACGTCATACTTATTATAACAAAGATTGAAATACATTATGATAAATGTACTGCATTGAGCCTGTGATTGTCATTGTGTTGCTCTTTTTTTGCTTTGTTTTTTCATTGTGCTTTCATAGCCCTCGCTGAACTGTCATAAATGTTTGCAAAGCTGTTTTTTCTGTCAGCCTAGAGATGGGGATAAATACAGGAATATTGTGACCTTTATTGTGTTCTGGATAAAGATGAAACACACAAAACAATAGTCAGATATGCCCCTGTCTGCTTTATATAACATCCATCCAGGAATGTTAGTAAATGTATAAAATAGAGCCGTGAATATCCTGTGAATAATGTACCCCCTCTTGTAAAATATAAGGATATTATAAGTTACCGAGGAGTTTCATGACCATATAAAAACACAAGGCCGAAGGGCCAGGTCGTGGAACTCCGAGGTAACTTCTAATATCCTCATATTTTGCAACAGGAGGTACTTTATTGATTATAATACACAAGTTTCAGTGAGTCATGTGACAGAAATGACATCAGAACTCACCATTTATAACTGGTGACATCAGAACTCACCGTTTATAAGGATATAATTTACCAGATATTCATGGCTTTTGTGTATTATATCCTTATATCCTGTTGTAAAATATTAGAAGTCACCACGGAGTTCCGTGACCTGTATAAAAGCACTTGGCCTTTAAGCTTATGCTTTTATATGGTCATGAAACTCCTCAGTGACTTGTAATATCCTTATATTTTACAAGAGGGCGTACATTATTTACAGGATATTCACGGCTCTATTTTATACATATACTAACATTCCTGGATGGATGTTATATAAAGCAGACAGGGGCATATCTGACTATTGTTTTGTGTGTTTCATCTTTATCCAGAAAACAATAAAGGTCACAATATTCCTGTATTTATCCCCATCTCTATATTTTACAATAGGGGGTACTTTATTCACTATAATATATACCACTGGCTGTGAAAGAGATTTTTTTTCTTTGCCTTTCAAACTTGTCATCATGATCTACCAAAACATGCTAAAAGTATACCCGGAAACCCATTTTACAGAAAGCTCCAAATTATGGGATGGCCATCCTTTTTCAATATAATAAAACTGTAATTCATGAAAAAAGCTAGACTGAACAGTCGCATGCAAAGAGAATATTAAAAGGAAATATCTCATTGATTCTTATGGGTTAATGCACTGATCCAAATTATGCACTCCGTTTCTTCCAAACCCATTCCTTCCATTGTATGAGCACATATGTGTAAGTAAATATTTGATGAGTGTATGCTGTCTGCGCTATGCGGAAATCTCTGAGGATGAACAGTGGCACCCCAGGCTGCTGTAGCAGTTAGTTTTGCTATAGCCAAAAGTGCTCTACATGTATTTAACAAAACCCTTCCTGATGTCCGGTGAGAGTAGTCAAGGAGAAGCAGTTTAAGGAATACTATATCAATACAATATCTACAAGGCGAGGAATTTCTATGTAAATACAAATAAAAACAAACCTCAATTTGAATTAAACTTGCTAACATAGTAGAATCAGCATAGCAACCTGGCCAATTATTTGGTCTTCCTGGAGAACAAATAATACACAAAATCAGCTTTATCTTTTATTTTTCAGTAAACACCAAGCTAAGTTTTTGTGGGCAAAGTGTTCCTGTACTATGTATTGAGACCCCAATGCCTGCCAAATAAAACACTGCAGAGTGAAATTCCGCCACTCTCCATTCATTTCTATTGGATTTTTAAAAGAGTATTTATCAATGGGTGAAAGTGAAAGTTCATCCTTTGATAAATATGCCTTTCAAAATCCCATAGAAATGAATGGAGTGTGGCGGAATTTCACTCTAGTAGACTGTGGCGATCTTTAACTTCATTCTTTGATAAATATACCAATAAAACTCATTTTTTTCCCGTAATTTCAATAAAACAAACTTGACCAAACGCCCATCCACAATTTTACTTTATTTATATAAAATAGCTTTAAAAATTTGGTTCAGAAAAAGTCTTAATAAAATCGTGAAAAAACTCAAATCGTACAATTTTTTTGGGTTTGACTCCTGAATCGCGGTTATCACCGGAAACTCCATTTTACAAAACCCAGCGCAGACCACGATATCTTTAAATTGGAAAAGAGACATATGCTATTGACTTCTACAGGCAGGTTTGAGATGGAGTATTTTCGGATTTGGACTTTTAGAAGCTTCAGGGTATAATAAATCTAAAAGACTTTGAGTTTTCCATTTTAAAAGCCCGACCAGAAAAATTCGAGCTTTAATAAATAAACCCCTTTGTGTGCACAGGGTTTATTTTAGTTTTAGAAGAGGCAATGGCAGTGAAAGAATAGCATTACAATATCATCCGGTTTCTTTGCAAAGAGATTCCATCTTCTAATAATATTAATTTTAGAAGGTCTTTCTTCATGTGATTAAAAGTTGAATTATATGTGACATAAATGGTAATGACATACCTCAGTGCAATTATAAAGCCCAAACCAAATGCAGTGATGGATCATCTGTAGCTATGCTGAACTCCCGTTATATAGCAGTGGAATCATAATGAGAGATTTGTGTTCTTTAATGAAAAAATATGCAAAAATAGATTTTTTTTAATTAAGTGACACGTATCAAGGCAAGATGATAGGTTTTTCCTGCTAAACCTAGGGCAAAATGTAATGGTGATTGTAATAGCAATAAGTCTCAAGCTGAAGTGATAATGGTGTGATGAGGAAAAATATAAAATAAATCTAAGAATGAGTGATGAACAATTCAAGCTGAGTGATAATTAGAATTAAAATGGCTGCTGTTGGGGCATGTTTGAGTGGCCAAAGCTAAAACGAGTTACCTGGGAAAGATAAACGATAAAAGCTGAGCCATGTGATTTCAGGTGACTCAACATGATGCCAATAAACAAATACCTGATATTTTTACAGGGCTTGTAGAACACTTATTTAAATTGGAGCCTGGTTAAGCTTCTTGCTGTAGGAATATTCCCAGTTAATGGATTTGTCTTGTCTGGAAGGCACATGTTGCTTTTTATTTCATTGTTTTGTGACAAAAAACTTATTATTAAGATATATTTATGTCATTACTGACACACGTTGTGCTTTACTCTCATTGTTTGCACTGAATGTTTTTCTGGAGGTTTGTATTAGGTATTCAGGCAATATAGTATGTTTTTACAATGATTTATTCACATGCAAATTTGCTTTAACTACTAGACTGTTCCTAGCAATTAATGGTGCCTTATGCATTGAAAAGTTAGAGATTTTCTTCTGCATATTGCATGGGGGTGTTTAGCTGGAACAAAAGCATAAATTAACTCCTTTATAACAACTGCATGTATATATCCTCTGTACTGAACCCAACCCACACAGATAGATAGCAGTATGATGTGATGACATACATTCTGCATGCAGTGTTTAGAATAAACACATGAACATGTACACATGTAAACACATGGACACATAGAACATATTGTACTGTCCACTGCCAACCTGATTCACTGCATTATGCTCAAGATGGAAACTAATATATTTTGGCAACAGGGGAATCTATTGTATAGAAAGAGCCTGCTAACCCTTGAGTATCTGAGAGTTATCTTGAAGTCAGAAATATCGAGTGGTGATATACCAAGTCAAGTAACTTGTATGCTATTAACAGAGTGCATTGTCTGGTTCGGAAAGGCAACTAAAATATATATAGTATAGGCCTGTCACCAATAGGGTTACCCCCGGCCAGTATCTCACCAGCCTAGCCTGTAAAGTAATAGTCAAGGCCTGGGCTGGTATTACATATTTACCCAGGGGCGTAACTACAGAGAAAGCAGATCCTACAGTGGCAGGGGGACCCAGGAGTGTAGGAGGGCCAGTAAGGCCCTAATAAATGTGCAATTTTACTATATCTTGGTGTGCGAGGCCAATTTATCAATATTTTGGGGAACTCAATTGAATTAGCTGTGGGGCAAAGAAACATCTAGTTATGCCACTGTATTTACCAGTAATGTAGTTATACTTTCCTGCTCCCCCTCTATCCTGCCATCACCTAACCATGCCTCCTCACCAATTCACCCCAATTTGACTACTACGTCACAAACTTCAACAAGTCTGAATTGATCACAGCAGCTCTCATTGACTTCTGTAGGAACTCAACTTTTACCTGCCGAAGTTTTGTATAAGAGGTTTTCGTGGTTTTTACACTTAGGGGCCGATTCACTAAGGGTCGAATATCGAGGGTTAATTAACCCTCGATATTCGACTAGGAATTAAAATCCTTCGACTTCGAATATCGAAGTCGAAGGATTAAGCGCAGATAGTTCGATCGAACGATCGAAGGATAATTCCTTCGATTCGAACGATAAAATCTGATTTGAAGGATTTTAATCCAACGATCGAAGGAATATCCTTCAATCAAAAAGAGTTAACCAAGCCTATGGGGACCTTCCCCATAGGCTAACATTGACTTCGGTAGCTTTTAGATGGCGGACTAGGGGGTCGAAGTTTTTTTTAAAGAGACAGTACTTCGACTATCGAATGGTCGAATAGTCGAACGATTTTTACTTCGAATCCTTCGATTCGAAGTCGTAGTCGAAGGTCGAAGTAGCCCATTCGATGGTCGAAGTAGCCCAAAAAATCCTTCACTCGAAGTTAGTGAATCGGCCCCAATATAAATCTTTTCTTTTTTTTTTAAATGAGAAAACCAAACATTTTTTTAGATTTGTGAAAAAATATTACATTTGATTGTTAGTAAATGACCCCTTTAATGTGTACGTTCCAAAAATATATGTTTTTTCTGGGTCCAACTTACTGCTAATAGACTTTTGGCTGTGCAATTGAAATGGTTATTTTTGGTGTAATACTTTGAAAACTACTACTGCTGTGGGTTTATCATCTATAGAAGTCAGGAATCTTCATAAAATGTCATATATTTGGAATTGATTTGCTTGGAACACATAAGCTCTCCTAATTTAGATATATTAAAATGGAATATTTTGTTACAAAATACCAATTACAAGAAAATTCAGACAGATCTAAAAACTTTAAGTTATGCTGAAAAATTTAAAAGTTCCTGCCAGGAAATGCCTGTAAGTATTAAGTGCAAAAATCAGACAGCTAAAGGAATAAACCATATTAATTATTCCTGCCTAGAATTCTTTATTTGAAATTCCTAATTTACATTTTAATGCATTTGCATATCTACTTAGTTGTGAACACAACCCACTTGATGAATATATATTTTAAACAACCTTTACATGATACATACTCTAAAAAGGCAAATGTGACTTTGCCATGCCTAAAATTCATAGTGGCCTGGAATTGTATAATCAGTACAATGTATAAAATACATTTCTTATCTACTAATGTTGACTGTGTTCTGTTCTTTGCTTGTAGGCCAGAAGATGTGCTTCTGAGAAGAACCCATGATGAAAGTGTTCTCATTCACTGCTTTCTGTGGCCAATAGTTACTTTTGTGGTGGGTGTGCTAATTGTGTTTCTCACCATCTGTGCAAAATGCCTTGCTGTGAAAGCGGAAGCTATGCAGAAGAGAAAGTCTTTATAAAAGAAAAGACTCATGAAGCAGCATTACAAGCCAATACCCAGTAATACTTATCTTATAGTCCTCTTCTTGCCTTTCCATCACTATTTTAATGTACTTGGATATCAGAGGATGACAATTGCATTAATTACAATATTCACAGACTCTGAGACTGTGATTTCCCTTGGGAAGGGTGCCCAGGGAAGGTCAGAGCTGAGGAAAATATCTAAGGAGATGTTTAGTGACTTATATTTGGCGAGTGTACAGGGAAGTGGCTCAAGAGAAAGTTACATTTCACCTTGATGATCACATCTTTTTTATTTGGTATATCAAATAGCAAGAATTCAGTTTATTTTGTATCATCTATTTCTGAACTATTAAAATGTGCTTTTTTATGCCCTTTGTCTTTTTTTTCATTGATATAGTTCATTCATTATAGACTGAGCTTTTTTTTGTGAATAAAAAGTACCTGGTGACTTTTATAGGCATTGATAATTTTGTATATGGTATTTTGAAATACAGTTACATGTCAGCAAGGCAATGGCAAAACAATTGTATTTCCTATAGCTTTATCTTTATCTTAATAAGCCTTCTTCTCGCTGTCCCTGAACGCTGCCTGATTTATTAGCTTATATACAGATATATATATATATATATATATATATATATATTATATATATATATATATATATATATATATATATATATATATATATATGTAAGGCCATTCCTGTTTCCAAAGTGATATTTAAAATTTCCAGAATATAAACTGCAGCCTTGAAGACTGTTCTGTATTCTGTCAAATATAAGAAGACTGGCTGAGATTCTATCGCACACAATGGAGCACATTTACTGAAGAGCGAATTGTGTTTTTCTGACGAATTTTTACTACAAAGATGATTCATAGCGACATCCCCTATTTACTAAAAGACAAGCAACACACTTCGCTAGCAAATTACCTTGTGACTGGAGAACTTTCACTGCATTTTGCCTTATCAAAGTGTGAACATTTCAATTTGTTACCCTTTTCACCAAAATGTTGTCAGGTTCTGAATGGCAATTTAATACAAAGAAGCTACATCCTCAACATTATTCAGTAACATTTATATCAGTGACATTATATCCTATATGGTGTTTTTTCATATTTAACGATTTAACTGCCAAGATCGTAGGTATTACCTGCTGGCAGGAAAATGCTCTGACTGCCAAGCATGTAGTATCTAAGTGCTGCACAGTAGAGAGCTAGCTCGATGCACTAGCTTTTTGCACTTAACTTTTGCACATATTTACACACTCACATACACATATGCACACATTTACACACTTTTTTATAGCTGTACACACAGGGCTGATCCTATCAAATGTGGGGCCCAATTGGGACCATGTTGGCGGGGCCCCTAGGCAAAGTGTTGCTGGCTACTGACATACCAAGTATTTAGGAAAATAAGGGCATACAGGCACAAAATAGAAAGGAAAGGGGCAGACAAGGTAAGAGAGTGAGAGGGATGAAATAGGGGCACATAATAGGGGCACACAGGGTAAGAGAGAGAGGTAGGAAATAGGAGAGTGGACTGGGCCAATTAGTTTGGGGCAGGCTGGGCCGATTCAGCTTGGGAGCAGGCTTGGTTGGATTGGGGGCAGGCAGGGCCTATCAAGGTTGGAGGAAAGCTGGGCCTATGAGAGTTGGGGGCAGGCTAGACCTATGGAGTTGGGGGATAGGCTGCCTTATCAGAGTTGGGGGTGGGCTGGACCTATGGATTTGGGGATGGGCTGGACTCTTAAAGTTGGGGGCAGGCCAGGCAGCATCATGTGCTGAGGGAAATATTATCTGTGCTGCCCTGTGGTGCGGGGCCCCCAGAGGTGCGGGGCCCTATTGGGCCCAATTGGTCCAATAGGTCTAAGGCCGGCCCTGTGTACACACATGGATACACCGACACTAAGGGGCCGATTCACTAACTTCGAGTGAAGGATTGGAAGTAAAAAAACTTCGAATTTTGAAGTGTTTTTTGGGCTACTTCGACCATTTAATGGGCTACTACGACCTTTGACTACGACCTTCGACTACGACTACGAATCAAACGATCGTACTAAAAATCGTTCGACCATTCGATAGTCGAGGTACTGTCTCTTTAAGAAAAAACTTCGACCACCTAGTTCGCCATCTAAAAGCTACGAAACGCAATGTTAGCCTATGGGGAAGGTCTCCATAGGCTTGGCTAACTTTTTTTGATTAAAGGATATTCCTTCGATCGTTGGATTAAAATCCTTCGAATCGTTCGATTCAAAGGATTTTATCATTCGATCGAAGGAATAATCCTTCGATCGTTCGATCGAACTATTTGCGCTAAAATCCTTCGACTTCGATATTCAAAGTCGAAGGATTTTAATTCTCAGTCGAATATCGAGGGTTAATTAACCCTCGATATTCGACCCTTTGTGAATCGGCCCCTTACTTTTTTTTAGTTCTTCATTTTATCATTTTGCCTCTTGTTATTCTCCCTAAAAACTGTTGATTTCATGACATGACTCTTGGATTAAGCATTCTGACCACTAACCACACTGTCAGATCCGTATAGTTGTGATTTTATTGCAGTTTTATGCTTGCTTTGTTTTTTTTGCAGTTTGGTTGTTTGGAGTAGAATCACATTTTTAGCAATTTTGTATTTGTTCCAAAAATATATGGTTTTGTAGGTCTTTGTACTGTTAGGGGGTGGCACATAATACACAGTCAGGGGGCTTTGTTCACAGAAGGCTAACTGGCAGCTGAGAAAATTCATATACACTATTTTCATTTGGGGTCTATGCATGTCACCTGCTTTGGTATATCTATGCATATTGGGCATCAAACAGATCCATGGCTCTCTTATTTAGGGTGGTTTCACATTGTACACAAGAAATTGGGTGACATAAATTCAGCAAATTGCAATAATTTTAGGCATTTTCAGAAATGTCATAAAACTGTTGCTTTTAGTATAGCTTTGCAATTTGGTCGTTTCTAGTAGAAAGCCATAATTACCCATTTTGGATTCGTCAGAATGTGTAGTTTCCAAAAATATATGATTTCCAGGGGTCACTATACTTTTTTGTAGCTTTTACCACACATAAAACTGACAGTGTGTTTATAAATAAGGTTAAATGTAAACCATCAAATTAGTATGCACAAGGTAGATTTTGGGGTCTTTACATGACATGCACTTTGATAATCCTATGTAAATTGAGTATCAAACTATTTATTGGACCCCTGGCATTCATATTATAGTTTTATCTTGGTACATAATGATATGTGGGATATAAGATGCTTCAAAGTGGAAGCTTTAAGGTGATTTTCAGAAATGTCACCAAAATCAACATCTTTAGGAAAACTTTGTGGCTTTGTTCTATGGGGTAAACTGACATGTGTACCCATTTTGGATTTTGGGCATCAAGCTGACTTGGTTCTTTGGATTAGAAAGTTATGCATACCCAATTTGGATTTGGGGGAATGTGTGCTTTCCAAAAATATATGGTTTTCTGAACATATTTCTTTGTACCTTTGCCCCTCATAAAATGCTGTAAATGTGTTGATTTTGCAGTATCTGGACATTTTGCCTGGTCATGTGCTTTCAGAAAGAGCGAGTGCTGCACTATGGAATTGCTTTCTGGCAGGCTATTATTTCTCCTACTCAATGTAACTGAATGGGGTTGCTGGGGGGAAGGGAGGAGGGGGATATCACCCCAACTTGCAGTACAGCAGTAAAGAGTGACTGAAGATTACCAGAGTATAAATCACATGATTGGGAGCACCTGGGAAACTGACAACATGTCTAGCCCCATGTCAGATTTCAAAATTAAATAACCAGTTTGCTCTTTTGAAAAGACGTTCTGTGGTATTGGGACAAATTTTATTTTAAATTGACCTGTCAGATTTTTGTTGTTTTAATTCTAGCTTTGCTTGATCAATGAAAACTAATTGGTTGATAGTCTAGGTAAATATAACACACAGATATAGTACTATAGCAGGGCTGTCCAACTGACGGCCCGCATGAAGCCTGCAAACCCCCCCCATTATGTGCCCCCCCACGTGAGTCTTGCCTGCTGTGTCTGCTTACCATGTGTAGAATTTAAAAGGTATCACTACAGAGATGAACTGGCCCCTGCATTGTTTAAACCTCAAATTTAGGCTGTAATCCCCTGTATTGTTCACACATGTAATCTCTCCTGTATTTTTCACACTTTTTTTTTTTTTTTTTTCCAACATGTTTTTATTAATATTTAAACAAATAACAATAATGCTTGAAAATTAATAATAAAAGCAAATGTTACACAAGTGTAACAGTATGCATTATAGTAACATCAATAACATAGTATGCATTATAGTAACATCAATAACATAGAAGTACTTCACAAAACATACAGCTCATAATATAGTAATGGGTGTTACATGGGACTCAGTGGATAAGATGCCAATAACCTGTTGATCTGGTGACTCCTGGGGGGTGCGAAGACCAGTAATTCCTGTTCACGATGCCAGTTGTCGAGATACTGGGATGCCGCCACCACAAGTGGGTGTTCTCTGAGGGATTCTTCATTATACCATGTAGTTTGCCGAAATGTGTAGATCGTGAGATATCTGGCATGAGGTGGAAGTGTCAGTATATAAGGTATCCATGTGTTAAAGAATTTCGTCGCGTTCTGTTCCTTTTTGGTCATTGCTTCCAACCAATCCATATGGAATACATGATGTAGTTTATGTTTGACCATCAAGAGTGGTGGGGGATCTGGGCTTAACCATTGTTGCAATATCGCCTTCCTGGCTGCTGCAGCAAGTCTACCTACCACTGTTTTCTCCGATTTTGCCAGTTGAGAATAATTTGAGGTGCAGCTGAATAGGGCCCATTCAATTAGTGGTTGGAGAGGTTTCCCTATTATCTGTTCGCCAAGTGCGGTTACTTCACGCCAAAAGGGTTGTAATTTAGGGCAAGACCAAAGGGTGTGGAGTAAATCTGCCTTTGGTGAGAGGCATCGTAAACAACTGTCAGTGGAGAGACTACCCATTTTGTGTCTACGAATTGGGGTAAGGTAAGAGTTATGTAATATTTGGAGAGCCATCTCCTGGTATCTGCTTGCCGGGAGCAGCCTCATTATTGTAGCATGGAATCGTAAAATTTCTGAGTTTGTCGCGTTAGGGATATTTTTTATCCATGGGAAGGTCGAGTCGATTTCGTCATCTATGTCTAGGACTGTGCGTATAACCTGGTAGAGGTGTGATGTGGACTGAGTGGTGGTATCGATTTTCCATAACTTGTATAGCGGGTCAACGAGGTCTTTGTCTGATAGATGGGTCATGGCCTGGGTGACAAAGTGGGTAAGTTGCAGCCTTAGAAATACATGTGGAATGGTAAATGGGTATTTTTCTGTGAGTTGAGTTTGAGTGAGTAGTGTCCGGTTACTACCGAGTAAGTCTTTGAGGGTGTGAAGGCCATTATTGCGCCATTGTAGAAGTATTGGATTTCGTATGCCTATCGGGAATTGTTTGTTCCCTATCCAAGTTAAATACGGAGACCAGTATGGCGATAAACCCTGTTTTTTCCTCGTTACGTGCCAAGCTTTATAAGTGATTTTTCACACTTTTAACACCTCTATTACTCAAACCCTAAAGATCTGTACTGTTCTCACCTAAGACCCAGACTGATACTGCCCACATTGTTCACACTCATACAAAATGCTGATGGGGCACCAGCACTGTGTCACTGTATGTAGTACATCTTAGTCGTCCTGATACTCTGCCTGCCCTATGCTCCCTCTGTGTGCCATACTCTGCCTGCCCTATTCTCCCTGTATGTGCCATACTCTACCTGCCCTATGCTCCCTGTGTGTGCCATACGCTACCTGCCCTATGCTACGTGTATGTGCCCTGCCTGTGGAACATAAGCCTGGTATTTGTTCTGGAGGTTTGTTAACATTTGAAAATTATTCTTAGGGGCCCCTAAGGTGTTTAATCATGTGCTGGGGGTGCTGTGTTATCCACAGGGAAGGAGGAGAAATGTGGATTTAAGGGTCTGAACTATAGCTAAGAACCTTGAATAACAAATAGGTTGTATGGAAGGTACTGTTGATGCAAAGTGAATGCATACACACCCTCAGAGCTATTCTTAGCTGTGTTTCTAATCTGTATCAAACTACAATGTTCTGTGCACTTCTCTCCAGTCACTGTTATCTGCAAAATTAATGGAACATATCATGGAAATGGTAAATTGGAGATGCAGTTCAAAGCGCACAGCCTTTCATGTACTGTATCATTGTCTTTAGCTACTGTTTGGCAGCACATGAGTGTGTCCTTGTAACTATGGCAAGTATATTAACCATTGAACAGGATCTAAAAAACAGACATGATTGTTTATTTTGTTTCCTTGCCTGGATCCATATATCTTATAATTATGCCAACAAGGGAGCATCACAGTAGGAATATAACACTGTCAAGGGATAGGGTTTCAATATCCCCATAATTAATAAAAGACACAATATTTGCCCAGGTGTAGTAACCCATAGCAACCAATACGCTTTAAAACAGATGACCAGTAAATGCTACCTGCTGACTGTGTCCTCTCAGCAATGTGATAAACTGTTATGAAGGCACTCATTCACTTAAAAGTAGCATTGTTATATAAACACATTAATAGGTTTATTTATTGTGCTGTCTTAAACATTCACCCCTTGGATGAAATGAAGTCTCCTTGTTTATAATCTTTTCCAGCGAATGTGTAAAAAGAATATGACTGTATGTGTGTTTGAGAGGCTGACATTAAGAATACTGAATTGGCTTCAAGAGATGTCGCTCTCCTGAAAGTAATTTCCTAAGTGGCATGTCATACAAGCATTGAATAACCCAGACAGATACTAAGCATTGTAAACAAATAGCCACTTTCAGAGACGGCTTCCTTCTTCTCGAATCATTTCTTGTCATCGCGTATGCCAGCTGACCCCACAGCAACCGTTATGTGATTACAGCGTCATTTTTCTTCAAGCCAATTTTTAAACTCCATCGCATCATCACTGGATGTAACCTAGCAACTAAAATAAAGAGACTAATTTGGCAGGATTACAGCCAAGCAGAAGGAAATTGCAAGAGACAAAAGACAAATATGATATAACATAATTAGTTAATTGTTTTCATATATAGCTAGCCCATTGCAGCAACAGTGGCTTTTTAAATTCAAATTAACTAAGCAAGTCCTAAAGGGCTTCTATCCTTACAAAAGATGTGCAAAATTACCACCATGATACAGACAAACAGTGAAGGGAGGAGGATCTGCAAGCAAAAGAATGAACAAATACTTTGCATCTGCTGTAAATGACTGTGACATACGGTTGGTGGGATGTGCAAAATGTAGCAAGGGGATGGCATCATGTTCATAGCTTTCTGGATTATATTACCATACTGCATGTGCATATCAATATATATTATTTATTTTATTCTAGAGCACAAATGTACTCACTGGAGAAATAAAGAAGCTCCATTGGACATCATCAGTAAATTATGAGACCAGCATTCATCATTACCTGAGGGTTAGCCACCAGTGTAGGGGTGAAACAACAACAAGTTGTAACGTTCACAGCAGGAAACCGCTGCAACGGGAGTTAAATTCACACTTGGTAGTGCGTGTGGTGGAAGCCCAGGGAAAAAGCCACGAATACTTGAAGCAGGCATGGTGAAATATACAGGATTTAATGGAACTGAAGCAAAACAGGAACAGGTCAAAAATAAAGTCTTTACCAGGCAGGCAATGAAAAGCTGGAACAAGAACAAAGGGAACAAGATTCAGGAACTTGGAACTTGGAACAAGGAATATCAAGGAACATGATTCAGGAACAAGATTCAGGAACAAAACAAATTAATGTAAAACAAATTACATTCAGATACCAAACCAAACACATTCAATGACTCAGCCCTGAGCAAGGCTCAGGGCGTGGTTTATAAAGGGCAATTGATTAGGGAATAGGAGACACATGAGGGTAAACGAGGTGGGTGGAAAACATACTGGACTGCACTGAAAGTCCAGCAACCCCAGTTCCAAGTGTTCAAATCCCAGATGGTCCTTACACAAGTGCTCTGTCCAACTGGTTTTGGGGTATTGGGCATCCATGTTCCCAGACATACCACACAGATTTACAGCCTAAAGCAAAATGCATAACTGTCTGTTTTCCTAAGAACTGTAAAGGTTCCATGGGTCAAACAAGGTCAAAGAAATTTGTACTAAATACAGCAGGATCTGCATGTGCTGCAGGGATCATTTCCTCATCCTCCCCTTAGACTCACAGAGTCATCCAAACCCTTATTGACACTGATCCTTTGTGAAGTGATGGATTCTGGAACTTGGGGTGTTTTCCTGAGTATCTGTGCATCGCCCACTAGAAAGAAGAAGGGCTTCAAGTCCCAGAATCCATCACTTCACAGTGGAACAAGGGGAGGTAGGTTTTGCAATACACTGTGAACCTAAGGGATGATGGGAAATGGTTCATCAGAGTATCATGACTTCCTTTCATTCTGTGGAATCCAGTACGTCTGTGTAACCATGAATACAGTTATATCAGTCTGGAAGTTCAGACAGTGTCTCTCATCTTTTTTTACATAAACCCAACTGAATGAGCTCATGTCAAAAAGTGGGGTTTTCCCATTTAAAAGAGAACTAAAAATAAAAATGGCTAAACATGTCATATTTTATATAATTACTTTATTGCATCAGCCTAAAGTTTCAGCTTCTCAATATCAGCAATGATCCAGGACTTTTCACAGGGGTCACCATCTTGGAAAGTGTCTGCAACACTCACATGCTCAGTGGGCTCTCAGCAGCTGTTGAGAAGCTAAGCTTAGGGGTTGTTGCAAATGATAAAGCAGAAAATGAGGTTGGTCTGTAATATAAGCTGATGCTACAGGACTGGTTATTTAATTAAGATGCTAGTTGCACTGGTTTCTGTGTTGTCATGTGACATATTTATTCTATTTGTACTGTATATTGTGAGTTGGTCCCTAAGTTCAGTAAGTGACAGCAACACAGAGCATGTGCAGTGAATCAGCAGAAAAGAAGATGAAGAGCTACTTGGGCAGGGACATCGTCGATTTACTAATGGATGCAGGCGCCAATTCGCTAGCGAAAGAGACTGGCTCTAGCGGTCATTCGCACTCTATCGCCAGACTACTTTTTGCGAGAGTTGCCTTCGCCACCACAGACCAGGCGATGTGCATTAAAGTAGCTGGATCTTCCTCAATCTTCTGTCACTTTATATTCTGTGAGCTGAAAAGGCAATACAAAATGCAGTCCAAAAAACACTGGCATCTTTTCCTTTTTTCAAACATTTGCAAACATACAGTATGGAAGATTAATTTTACAGTGGGCACAAATGTAGAGTATTATAATAACTCTATTGTCTTTATTAAGGTTCCCTGGACATGTGTTTTAAAAAGTGTAATTTGTAAGTATATGCACCAACATTTAACATAAAGACGTCCATACAATTAGCGTAGCCTGAGCGCATTTGCACCTGGCGAAGTGTAGCGATGGGTGTGAAGCTGTCGCTGGCAACAATCCGCCCCTTTAGTAAAACTGCCCCCTACACTGCCTATTAGCATTCAAATCTGTAGTGCATTTAATATCAAGCCCCCCAGTAAACAGTGTGACTGAGTAGCAAGTTGCACTTACTCTTGTTAGGGTAGGGCTACACGGACGTTTTTGGCACGATCCAACGCGCTGCGAGAAACACATGCGACAAATCGCATGCAACGGAAATAAGGTAAGATAGAAATGCTGGATGAAGTCGCAGCGTTGATCAGACGAGACACCACTGTCGGATGCAGACGCAGTGTGCAGCATCTGCATCCAACAGAAATGTCGCATCGGATCAACGCTGCGACTTCATCCAACATTTCTATCTCTTATCTTATTTCCATTGCATGCAATTTGTTGTATGTGTTTTGTCACAACGCGTCGGGTAGGACTCCACGAACGATTTTGTCGCGATCTGACGCTCTTCGACAAAAATAAGGTTAACTCAGCAGCTCTACTGAGCAAGCTAGGCTAAGCTAGGCTACCTCTGATTCCCTCCTTCACATTGTATACCTCACATATACATCTTTCTTTTTGTAATATGTGTAAACTACAAATATAACCCTTAAAAGAGAAATACAACAAGCTCTGCATCCACTGAACAAGTTTAAGTTTTAGAACAATGAGAAGTATGGCACCCTGGGTTAAGTGTAGTCCATCTAAAATTGCATTTCTCCTCGAAGGATAGTATTTTTGTTTTTATAATGGCAGTTATTAGCCAGCGATGTTACTTAAATGTTTTATCAGTCCCTTGTCAGCCCTTATTGAGGCATTAGCCACTAATAATATCTCAGCTGCATATCTGATATTTTCCATGAACCTTAGATGAAAGAGCCAGATGCTGCTATACATTAGCATAATAACGTTTTTTTCTTTCCTTTTCGAGAAGAAAAGACAGTGAGATTTCCAATGCCCATAGTTGGCTTTGATAATGTTCAGAGAGAACATGAGTTGAATAAATAGGTCTTGTGCGGAGTATACTTTTTGCCCATGGTTTTAGTTACTTCTTGAGCTAAACAGGGTGAATGAAGATTGAAACGACTGCTATATACAACCCTCCCCTCACAAAGGGTGAGGGGAGGGTTGTATAGTAGCACCAATGTAGCTTCAGTTTTCTTTTGGCATGCATAAATCAACCTTATACTCCCTAGAAAAATACTTACTTACAAACTAAGATTTGCCAGGATGGGATTCTTTGTTCATTGAGCAAAGGCTTGACCATGCTGCATTTGTCATCAGTGGGGCTCAATGATCAACACTGGGCAAATTTGCCCTAGGGCAGTATCCTATAACAACCACAACCAATCAGTGATTAGATTTTTAGAGCCAGCTGTAAGTAGAACAATGAATGCAGCAATTTTATTGGTTATCATGGGTTACTGCCCATGGGCAAATTTGCCCACTATTGATAAATGACCCCCAGAGCCTGGTGGCCTTTAAATGCACCCCTCAGAATTAGATGTCCAAGCTACAGTTTGCAGAGCTAAAGGCATGTCATTTTATGGCTGGGTGGGTTGAAATATTCCCAACTACCCTAATTACATTAAGCGTAATAGCTCTTATAGATCTTTAGATGGTTATGCTATGTCTCTTTTATACTTAATGTCCTTTGAATAGAGAGTCGTATAGATAGAGCCCCAGGAAGAACCTGTCAGCTCTTTCTGCTCAGTTTACATCAGGTTGGTATGTGACCAGAATGTTTCTTTTATCTGCACAGTTTGCAAAAATAAGCAGTGAAAGGTTGATAGAACTGTCAGTAACAAACAAGAGAAATGACAGTTTGTCTGTCAGATATCCTGGAGGACCATCAGCATACAGATAATTGGCTATAAAATGTATGCACAGTATTTCAGTTAACATTTTTCAGAGGGCACAGTGCATTCATAAAGCAGAGTAAGTGCACGCCAATGGGACTGTTTTAAGAGCTTAAACACTTTCCTATTGTTTATAAATCGGAAGTAGCTTTTTCACTCTGAATTCTTGTTACATTAGTTAAATTCGTGGATGGGAGTTAGGTCGACTGTTTTAATAAAAAAAATTAGATACATTTGAGGTGGCAACCCTAATACCTGTTTAAGGCTAACAGAATCACTTGCCCAAAATTCTTGTTTTGGTTCACCAGAAAGACTTTGCATATTGACAATCAATTTTGATGAGTAAGCTGGTAGAATTGCCAGCATGTAATTGCAGATCAAAGACTGGTAATATGAGGTAGAGGAGTCTCGGGGTAAGATCAATATGTCTGGCTGAAAGCCAGATCAGAGTGCTCTTTTATTTGGCAATTTATTTTGAGTAATGCTCTGAGCAGAGGAATTATTATGAGCCCATTCATTATTGTCACAATCGGCACCCTATAACCAGAACCCAAGCTAAGCTCCCTGGTCTCAGCTCTCACTTCTGCCTCTAACCGCTGCCTTTCACCTTGGGAGAAGCCCTCGGCTAATCAGATGCCGCCAGGTCTTATTTGAGAGAGGAGCAAAGCTAATGGTTCTGGACGAGCAAAGGTGCATGATCGTCTTACCAGTATACTGGAAGGGAGAACACCACTTGGAAACAGGCAGGCCGGGCCAGCACAAGCAGAGAATCGTCAGACAGGCAGGAATCAGGATAGGAGAACGTAGAATAGTCACTGGACCGGCAAAGGTCAGATTGGAGAGGTCAGAGTAGTCACAAGCAGGCTAGGATCAGGATCGGAGAGGTCGGAGTAATCAGGCACGCAAAGGTCAGGATTGGAAAGGATCAGAATAGTCACAGGCAAAGCAAGGGTCAAACCAGAAATATCAGATAGAATACATGAAGGCAAGGCACCTAGGAACTTAACAAATAGAACCTAACAACGGGCAGCTTGCAGAACACTGATTTCCCCTTTTATACTATTTGAATCGCGCGCCAATACATGATAACGTCATCATGCCGGCGCATAAACCACCACTAGACCACCAGGGTGAGTCCTTACATTTATACTGTGCCTAAAGGGGATTTCCTTTGGACTGGGCATTTGGTTACATATTGCATTGTTCCAGTGATCACACTCTAATAGTTTACCCTGCAGTCACCTGACAGTAAGTAACAGAGCTATTGTGAAATCAGAGAACTCAGCATTAACCACCAGATCAGCTACACACAGGGAGCTGGAGTCCAGCAAAACCTGAGCCCCTGACAATTTCCTCAAAAAAGTCTTCTATATTGAAAAGTGAAAACTATTTCTGTCAAGGAAAATCACTCTGCCATACCAAAATTGACATTGAAATTGTATTCATAACAATAGATGAACTACTCTTCATCGCTGCCAAATAATAAAAAATGTCAGGAGCTGCTTTTGAAGAAATAAGAAATGAAAAGACCAAATCCAGAAAGAAATATTACATGTTTAATGCATAGAATGGAAATGATGTCAGCCTGTAAATACACCCCTTAATGTCCTTAATACAGTATATTGCTAATGGGTTGAGTGCAGAGGAGCCTTTGTCGTACTTATTATGATGTCATAACCCTTTTTGTCACCATCACACGTGCTAAAAAGCTATTGCAAGAACTTATCCCACTTTCTGAAAAAAAAAAAGGTTCAGATTGTACCCTTTAGTTCTGTAATGGAAATGGAAGGTTTCCAAGATGGCGATGGCGTCCAAGATGGCGACGGCGTCCAAAATGGCGACTCCCGACCTCACCATGTGGATCCTGTTGGTCGCGGCTCTATGACACCTTCTTCCTCCCGTCTGCCGATTGGTCGCCGGCGACGGAATGGTCGCCGGCGTCAGAACGTGCGCCGGCGTCAATGCGTCAGCGTCAGGACGTCGGAACCAACGCCTTGACGCCATTGCGTCCAAATTGGCGCCAAAACCTGGCCTATATTAAGCCTCTGGACATTGCTATCATTGCCCAAATATAGGTCTTACCTTGTGTATTCCTGGGTGTGATTATTGCTATTGATTTCTCGTGTACCGACTCCTGCTTGTCTTTTGGATTGATTCTTCGCTGCCTGAACTGAACTTTTGCCTGGACTTCGACCATTCTCTCGTCTCATCCCTTTGTACTTCGATATCGGCTTGCTACCTGCCTCCTCCTTGCTCCTCACTCAAACTGCGCCTTCGGGCCCTTACAGTATATTTGGGCCATGGACCCATCTGAGGAGGCCTCTGCTCAGCCTGACTTTGGGAGAGCTTTCCGAGGAATTGCCTCTCGCATGGAGGCCTACGAAGCCCGGCAGACCCACTTTGGTCAAGCTCTTGAAGCTATTCTGGACAAGTTGTCGGCTCTCTCACCCACGGTCCATGTTCCTGCTGACGTCCCGGCTATGATTCCTGTGGCACCGATTCATGTCTCGGAACCTCGCATTCCAGCTCCGCCTCTCTTCAGCGGTGACTCTGAGGCCTGTAGAGGATTCATAAACCAGTGTGAGATCCAGTTTACTTTGCTTCCCCATCAATATGTCTCCGAACGCGCAAAGGTTGGGTACATCATTACTCGCCTGACTGGGAAAGCGTTGGAATGGGCATCACCGCTATGGGAGAAGGAGGATCTCTTAATCGATGATTCCAAGGCCTTTATCCGAGAACTACGCACGGTGTTTGATGCTCCTGGCCGGGCAGCGTCCGCTTCGTCGCGCTTATTCCAGATTAGTCAGGGAACACGTTCTGTACCTGAATATGCGATTGAATTTCGCACCTTGGTCGCTGAAACCAGCTGGAATAACGACAGCTACCATGCCGCCTTCTACAATGGGCTGTCTATGCGCATTAAGGACGACCTGGTTTCCCGTGAAGTGCCCACGCGCTGGGAAGATCTTATCGCCCTGGCAGTTAAAGTGGATACCCGACAAAGGGAACATCAAGCTATTAAAGAACGGGTGAGAAGGGTTCAACCTCCTTTGGCTCCTCGCTTCCAGAGACCATTTCTTCCTAGCCCTGCTGCCACCTCTTCTTCAACTCATGTCTCTTCTCCTGCTCCCACTGAAGAGCCAATGCAGATTGGACGTGCTCGTCTTTCCGAACAGGAAAAGTTGCGGAGAAGAGCTGCAGGACTTTGCTTATATTGTGGAGGCAAATCCCACTTCGCCCATGAGTGTCCTGTGAAGTCGGGAAACGCCAGCGCCTAGGTAAGTTTGGGGAAACTTACCTGGGCGGAATTGATCATTTTCCCCAATCTTCTGCTCAACGTTTTCTTCTCCCGGTACAGATTCAGCTTGCTTCCAAGATCATTTCCACCCATGCATTCCTTGATTCCGGCGCAGCTGGGAATTTCCTGGATAAAGTATTTGCGGAACGTCATTCCATTCCTCTGCAAACCCTAGCTGTACCACTTCGAGTCTTAGCCATTGATGATCAACCACTCTCTTCTGCTTTTATTTACAAGTCTTCACAAGAATTATCCTTCAAAGTGGGCACACTGCACTCTGAGAGACTTTAGTTTCTATTGATCAATTGCCCGTCTACTCCAGTTGTTCTTGGACTCCCCTGGTTGCGGATTCATAACCCGGTCATTGACTGGTCCGCTACTCAAATCTGTCGCTGGAGCTCATTCTGTCAACAAAACTGCCTTCCAGCTCAGCCCCTTGTCAAAGTTTCTTCTGTGGTTCCTAATCCTTTCATCCCTCCTGATTACCAAGACTTCACTGATGTTTTCAATAAGAAATCCGCTGAGACACTTCCTCCTCATCGGTCGTATGACTGCCCTATCGACCTCCTTCCTGGCACCATGCCCCCTCGAGGACGTACCTATCCACTCTCTCCATCCGAAACAGCAGCGATGAAAGAGTATATCCAGGAAAATCTCCTACGAGGTTTTATTTGTCCTTCTTCTTCTCCTGCTGGTGCAGGATTCTTCTTCGTTGAAAAGAAAGATGGCAGTCTACGACCCTGCATCGATTACCGCGGTTTGAACAAAATCACTATAAAGAACCGCTATCCTCTCTACACCTTATATCCGAATTGTTTGATCAGCTTAAGGGTGCCAGCATCTTCACCAAACTAGATCTTCGTGGGGCTTACAATCTCATCCGGATCAGAGAAGGGGATGAATGGAAGACTGCATTTAATACTCGTGATGGGCACTACGAGTACCTCGTGATGCCGTTTGGACTCTGTAACGCGCCCGCAGTCTTCCAAGAGCTAGTCAACGACATCTTCCGGGACTTGTTGGGTATCAGTGTTGTCGTTTACTTGGACGATATTCTCATCTTTTCTTCCAATCTCTTCTAACATCGGCTCCAGGTGCGGGAAGTCTTATCCCGATTGAGGAAAAATAATCTTTTCGCCAAGCTTGAAAAGTGCTCCTTCGAAGTTTCTTCTATTCCCTTCCTGGGGTATATTATTTCCCAACAAGGTTTCAAGATGGATCCAACAAAGGTTTCTGCAATTCAAGACTGGCCGCTCCCACCAGCACTAAGGCTATCCAGAGGTTTATTGGTTTCGCCAATTATTACAGGCAGTTCATCAAAGGCTTTTCTTTCAAGATCTCCCCTATTCTCTCCCTTATTCGAAAAGGGGGGAAACCTCGATGTTGGCCCCCTGAAGCCTTAGAAGCATTCAAAACTCTCAAAGACTCCTTTTCTTCTGCCCCTATCCTCAGACATCCAGATCCTCTTCTTCCTTTCTTCATTGAAGTTGATGCTTCCGACGTTCTGTCTCAAAGATCCTCACATGATAGAAAACTGCATCCCTGTGCTTTCTTTTCTAAAAAGTTTTCTTCTTCTGAACAGAACTATGATGTGGGAAACCGTGAGCTGTTGGCCGTCAAACTGGCATTAGAAGAATGGAGACATCTGTTAGAAGGCTCTTCAATACCAGTCTCTATCTTCACCGACCACAAGAACCTAGAATACATCCAATCCCTCAAGCGCCTTAATCCCAGACAAGCTAGATGCGCTCTTTTCTTCTCCAGGTTCAACTTCGTTATTACTTTCCGCCCGGATTCCAGGAACAAGAAGGCTGACGCCCTATCTAGAAGTTTCCTTCCTGAGGATATGTGTTCCGAGGATCCTGAACCCATTGTGCCTTCTACCAAAATCATTGCTGCCTTGCTTCCCACCATGGCTTCCCAGTTATCATCGGCTCAAACCTCTGCTCCCGACAACACACCTTTGGGACTCGCATTTGTTCCTCCAGAACTTCGTCAATCCATCCTGTTTCAATCTCATAATTCTAAACAGGCTGGTCATCCTGGGATCAAGAAGACCACTGAACTTCTGTTTGGTTTGGTCTGGTGGCCCTCTCTCCGGAAAGACGTTAAGAACTTTGTCTCTTCTTGCTCCACCTGTGCCACCTCTAAGTCCGGTCACTCCCCTCCTAAAGGTCTACTTCTGCCGTTACCCATTCCATCCCGACCTTGGACTCATCTGGCGATGGATTTCATTGTGGATCTTCCTGTGTCTCTTGGGTATACAGTCATCTGGGTCGTGATCGACAGGTTCAGTAAGATGGCTCATTTCATTCCTCTACGCAAGTTACCTACTGCTCAAGAACTTTCAAAACTATTCATTCAACATATCTTTCGTCTTCATGGATTTCCGGCTGAAATTGTTTCCGACAGAGGTTCCCAATTCGTTTCTACGTTTTGGAGATCGTTATGCAAGGCTCTACATATTTCTCTCCAATTTTCTTCTGCCTATCACCCTCAATCCAATGGAGCTGCAGAGAGGGTTAATCAAGCACTGGAACAATTCCTTCGTTGTCATGTATCCTTATGTCAAGATGACTGGGCATATTTACTTCCTTGGGCTGAATTCGCTCATAATAACTCCATGCATGCTTCCTCTGAAAGGTCCCCATTCTTTTGTGTATACGGTCTAAATCCTCTTGCATTTCCTCAAGACCTCCTTCTTACAAATGTTCCCGCTGCCAACGATCAAGCCGCCCACATGCTCGCTATCTGGCTCTCCACCAAAGCCAATTTGCAAAAGAGTTCCCTCTCTCAAAAGAAATTTGCCGATAGGAAAAGGATTTCGTCTCCTCAATATAACCTTGGTGACAAAGTCTGGTTGTCTACCCGAAACATTCATCTCAAGGTACCCACTCCCAAGCTTGGTCCGAAGTTCATTGGTCCTTTTCCAGTTATCGAAATAATTAATCCTGTGGCAGTTCGGCTTCAACTTTCCCCTGAAATGCGGGTTCCCAATGTATTTCATGTTTCTCTTCTCAAGCCTGCAACATCATCTTCTTCTTCTTCTTCTTCTCCTCCCACTCCTGTCCTTGTGGATGGTCATCAGGAGTTCGAAGTCAAGAGAATCTTGGATTCCCGAATTTCCAGGGGTGTGTTGCAGTATCTCATTGAATGGAAGGGTTTCGGTCCTGAGGAGTGCTCCTGGGTGAAGGATTCCGATGTCCACGCTCCTTTTCTTATTCGAAAATTTCATAAGCAATTTCCTTCCAGTCCCTGTCATGGTGGTCCTGAGGCCCCCCCTAAGGAAGGGGGTACTGTAATGGAAATGGAAGGTTTCCAAGATGGCGACGGCGTCCAAGATGGCGACGGCGTCCAAAATGACGACTCCCGACCTCATCATGTGGATCCTGTTGGTCGCGGCTCTATGACGCCTTCTTCCTCCCGTCTGCCGATTGGTCGCCGGCGATGGAATGGTCGCCGGCATCAGAACGTGCGCCGGCGTCAATGCGTCAGCGTCAGGACGTCGGAACCAACGCCTTGACGCCATTGCGTCCAAATTGGCGCCAAAACCTGGCCTATATTAAGCCTCTGGACATTGCTATCATTGCCCAAATATAGGTCTTACCTTGTGTATTCCTGGGTGTGATTATTGCTATTGATTTCTCGTGTACCGACTCCTGCTTGTCTTTTGGATTGATTCTTCGCTGCCTGAACTGAACTTTTGCCTGGACTTCAACCATTCTCTCGTCTCATCCCTTTGTACTTCGATATCGGCTTGCTACCTGCCTCCTCCTTGGTCCTCACTCCAACTGCGCCTTCGGGCCCTTACAAGTTCATCCCCATTGTAATGTTTCTAAACTACAAGAATAGATGTTACTATGTTAACCCCCCCATTATTAAAAATATACCATTATCACACAGTATCAGGATAACATTTTCTGAAGTAAAGTAAAACATTGTTTCCAAGACAACATGAAATATAAGGTATTCTGTTTTCTCACAAGGCTGTTACATATTACCATAATTTACTGTGTAACAAAATATGGAGAAATTGCTCTTCAATCATGTTTGTCTTAGCAAATAATAATAATGGGCATGGCATGGGCTGCCTTTTGATTGCTATAATATTTAGGACATCGGCAATTCACTATTTCCTACATTTCATAGTTACTAATATGTAATTAGATTGCTTAGGATTCTAAAGATGTAAAAAATGGGACCTTTCAATTAAAAGGACACTATCATGAACATTTTTTTTCAAAGTTTGAGAGTTTTATATACTATATGCCCCAGGGTAGTATTGATTCACTTGAATCCCTTCTTTTTTATTTCAGAAATGGCATATTGTCATCTCCTGTATATTAATAAACAGAGGTTTAGAACTTTGCACATGAACAAATAGAACAGGTTTGTCTCTTGCCCGATGGGGCTGATTGACTAACAAATTTAGATTTTTTACACAAATCTCTAAAAGTTCATGGTTTTCCTATTTTATTTTTTTAAAAAAAACTCTAAAAATGTGAGATTTATTAAGTGTAAAAAGCACAAAAACTTCTAATACAAAACTTTGCCAATAAAAGTTGTTGAGGTCCTATAAAAGTCAATGGGAGCTATGCTGATCAATTCGTATTTTAAAAGTTTTTGATTTTTTTTCACTAGGAATTGTCCTCTAAAACCATTAAAATTTGACCTCTAATAAACAGGCCTCCATAAGTTGTGTTTTGCAAACACTGGGACTGGAGCTGAAGGACCAAATCTCAAGGTCATTACAGAAGGCATTGGTGGAAAATTGCCATTTTCTTTTCTAGATATTCATGGAATTCCACCTTGAAGGTGATTTAGGATGTGATTTGGGATGAACACTAATTAGCTGTTCTAGATATTAATCTATCTATGTTTATTGTCTATATCAATCTATTTTATCTATTCATGTAGCTATATAGCTTAGTTAGTTGGCTCTGTTCTATTTTAAAGGGATTCTGTAACAGGAAAACATGTTTTTTGCAAAACGCATCAGTTAATAGTGATGCTCCAACAGAATTCTACACTGAAATCCATTTTTTAAAAGAGCAAACAGTTTTTTAAATTTGAATTTTGAAATCTGACAGGGGGCTAGACATGTTCTTAGTTTTCCAGGTGCCCTCTGTCATGTGTAAACAGTGCAATTTAGAAATAAAACCTACACCATTAATATCATGACAGAATCCCTTTAAGCTTCAACTTTTTCAATCAACTGCCATACGGACAAACAATACAAATGCTAATGAAGTTTCCCCTGTTATCATCTATATTGCCAAATAAAAGCATTTTATTGTATAGCATACTAGTCATCTTTCCTACTTCTGGAGAAGAACGCAACCAGCAAGGAGTCAGTAGCACACAATACCCTCTGTACAGATATATAAGAGACCAAACGATCTTATTAAATATATCCTATATTGTTTTTTTTTAACTCAGGTGAGATTTTTATTTGGTACAGTCAAAAGAAATTACACACATAGGCATGTTAAACCGTACAGAATCATACAATGTTGTCAAGTCATAAAGAGCAGCAGTGACACATCAATACAGAAAAACAAGTTCTCCCTGTCTCAGAACATACAGTAAGCATAAGAATTTATACATTCTCCAGGATCCACAGCTGCCATATTTCCATACATTTGTCAGAAGTATTGTTACGCCTAGCAATTAGTTGTTCTACATTACACATGTTTTGAACTGATTTTTCCCAGTCCGCATATAGAGGGGGGAGCTGAGATTTCCAAACTTGTGCTATGAGTCAACGCGCTTGAAATAGAATTTTATGTAGTATATTTTTTGCAGGGCGAGTCAGCTGGTTAGGGGGGTCCATACCTAAGATATACCACTTGGGGTCAAGTGGGATCTCAAAGCCTAGGATAGTGGTAATACGTGTTTGTATCCTGGCCCAATAATCCTGTAATACAGGGCAGGACCAGAACGTATGTAGTAAAGTTCCCTCCGCCGCATTGCACCTAACACAAGTATCCGGAATATCAGGATTGATCCTATGCAACCGAGATCTGGTATAATACGCCCCATGTATCAAGTACAATTGCAAAATTCTGTATTTATATATGGGTGAAATAGACAGAGGGGTTAACAACACCTGGGCCCACTGATCGTCAGTAATATAATCAATGGAGCGCTCCCATTGCGCCCGTGCTTTTATAGAAGTTTTCCGCAAAACCAAATTTTGTTGTTCTTTGTAGAAAAGAGTGATAGAGTGCCGGGAGTTCTCAGAAATCAGTAGTTCCATTATGGAAGAGGTACCAAATTGCAGACGTTTGGATTTATTCAGTCTATAAAGCGCAGCCCTCACTTTGTGGTATATTAGCCATTGAGAATTGGGCAAAGAATAGGACTGCCTTAACTCACTAAAGGGAACCATACCATTGTCGGACCAAACCTGGCCTACAGACCATATCCCCGCCTGGATCCACTCTTTTGGAGAGGACAGCTTGTCTAGAGGAGCAAGTTTACTGTTATACCATAAAGGGGTTTGCAGTTCTAGTACTACTGGATGGACCAGTTGGAGAGACCGTTGCAAACAGAATTTTTGCGATTCTACCAGAGAGCAATCACTCACCAATTGCTTTGTCTTATAATCCTATATTGTTTACATCTATCTACAATCCTGCATCTGATCAATAACTTAAGGCAACATATTTATAGGCATTAAAGGGCATAGTTAAAGTCAAACATTTTCAAAAGGTGAAATTGGAGTCCACCTCATTCCCTATGATTGATGCATCGATCATGTCACGTGCTGTCACGCCACAACCTCTCCCCCATTACGTCAAGACCCGCCTCGCCACCCGGATTTAGACGGGCCAAAAGGTGGCAACCCTAATACCTGTTTAATGCTAACAGAATCACTTGCCTAAATTTCTTGTTTTGGTTTACCAGAAAGGCTTTGCATATTGACAATGAACTTGAGTGCGATATATCTTTAGATAGGCTTATTAATAATAAGCTGGTAGAATTGCCAGCATATAATTGCAAATCAAAGACTGGTAATATGAGGTAGAGGAGTCTCGGGTTAAGATCAATACATCTGGCTAAAAGCCAGGTCAGAGAGCTCTTGGAAATTTCTTTTGAGTAATGCTCTGAACAGAGGAATTATTATGAGCCCATATCATTATACTGTGCCTGAAGGGGATTTCCTTTGGGCTGGGCATTTGGTTACATATTGCATTGTGCCAGTGATCACACCCTAATAGTTTGCCCTGCAGTCACCTGATATTAAGTAATGCAACTATTGTGAAATCAGAGAACTCAGCATTAACCACCAGATCAGCTACACACAGGGAGCTGGAGTCCAGCAAAACCTGAGCCCCTCACAATTTCTTCAAACAAGTCTTCTATATTGAAAAGTGAAAACTATTTCTTTCAAGGAAAATCACCCTGCCATACCAAAATTGACATTGTATTCATAACAATAGATGAACTACTGCTCATCGCTGCCAAATAATAAAAAATGGCAGGAGTTGCTTTTGAACAAATAAGAAATGAAAAGACCAAATCCAGAAAGAACTATTACATGTTTAATGCATAGAATGGAAATGATGTCAGGCAGTGGGGCTTAGATAACACAGTATGAGAAAAAAACCTCTTTGTTGCAAAAAGTGAAAACTTGCATTTATTAGGTCAAACAACCAGGCAACTTTTCGGGCTTACTCTTGCCCTTTCTCAAGGCATGAGAAAGGGCAAGAGTAAGCTTGAAACGTTGCCTGGTTGTTTGACCTAATAAATTCAAGTTATTATGTCTATGCAAACCCCTGGCAAGAAGAACTGCTTTGCACCCAACCTACAAGGTTAAATAAGGTGGTTGAAGCACACACAATATTGTCTATTTTGGATAACACAGTATGAACATGTGTGTGTTGGCCTTTTCAAACTCTCACTTTTCATTTAGATACAACTGGGATCAGGTGGCCACAAATTTCATTCTTGTAATAGGATTTCATCCTGGTTTGTTTACTTGAGATTAGATTTCTATTTATCAAGCATCAAATTGTGTTTACCTTGAAGCAGATGGTGCTTGTTTTTGTCTATAAATCTGGAAGGGTTGGATTAGGTATATTCGATCGGATTTTTATTATTACGGTTTACAGCTAAATTGACAGGTAAACCTCCGATACTTTCCATTGGCTACATCCAGAGGACTATTTAATGCCCATTCTTGGCATCACTGTTGCTTTGACTTGTACTGAAATGTTTAATGTGTCTGTGAATAGCACTTCAGGTAACTGTATGAGTTTAATAATCATAATCTTTTAACTTGGTGTTGTTTATCTTTTCAATGTAGTAGGGGCCACAGTTATACAATGTACTAGATGTTCAAGGGCAGAATTTTATTTAAACAGGGATGTCATAAAAGAAGTCTGGGAAATCTTTGGCAGACTTGGGGCCATAAAACTCTTAGAGATTTGATTTTGACCTGCAGATCTTTACACCCCAGACTTAACATGCAGAAGAAAGTAAAATATTTTAAACAGTTCTGAAGTACTTATTTCATGTTCTGGCAGACTCTATAAAAGAATTATTGCAATACAGGCCTATTATACTTCAAAGTGATATTGACACCTAAACACATGGCAACATTAGATTCTTGGCACAAACGTAGTCTCAGTAGTGTCCAGAAAAATGTTTGTTGTTAGGTCACTTTTGTCTGCTGTTCTTTCTTTTATGTGTAGGAACAGCAATAACTTTACTATTCCACACTATCCGCTTCTCAACAATTTTTTATCTCCATGTAGACTTTTGTGTCTGCCATGGTTTTCTTTTTTTTTTTTAAGATGACATTTAGATCTAATACATTGTCTACAGAAGATTGATGAGAGGGGCACAGTAAAGATTAAAGGGATACTGTCATGGGAATTTTTTTTTCAAAATGAATCAGTTAATAGTGCTGCTCCAGCAGAATTCTGCACTGAAATCCATTTCTCAAAGGAGCAAACAGATTTTTTTATATTCAATTTTGAAATCTGACACGGGGCTAGACATTTTGTCAATTTCCCAGCTGCCCCAAGTCATGTGACTTGTGCTCTGATAAACTTCAATCACTCTTTACTGCTGCACTGCAAGTTGGAGTGATATCACCCCCTCCCTCCCCCCCAGCAGCCAAACAAAAGAACAATGGGAAGGTAACCAGATAGCAGCTCCCTAACACAAGATAACAGCTGCCTGGTAGATCTAAGAACAACACTCAATAGTAAAAACCCATGTCTCACTGAGACACATTCAGTTACATTGAGAAGGAAAAACAGCAGCCTGCCAGAAAGCATTTCTCTCCTAAAGTGCAGGCACACGTCACATGACTGGGGGCAGCTGGGAAATTGACAAAATGTCTAGTTCCACGTCAGATTTCAAAATTGAATATAAAAAAAATCTGTTTGCTCTTTTGAGAAATGGATTTCAGTGCAGAATTCTGCTGGAGCAGCACTATTAACTGATGCGTTGTGAAAAAAAAACATGTTTTCCGACGACAGGATCACTTTAAAGATGGCCATAACTAGGCCAATAAAACTGCCATTTCAGAAGGAGTCCAAAATAAGTTTGCAGCTTATTGGTGTATGGTATGTACTTGGTACTGCCCTAGTGACTGATAAATCTGCCAGATATTGATTGGGCAGGTATGAAAATCCCATTGCCCAAGGACTGCATTGGTGCACTAATGGTCCTCATCCGATGGATCCCTGTACTCCTGCATTATGATCATTTAGTCCCTGCTCAATGATTGGATCAGTCTGAAATGGCCCAGAGGGACCTGTTTGGAGACCTCAATGTGTATGGCCAGCTCAGTGTCAGATTTTGGTGTCCAGGGCCCACCAATGTTGCCACCTTGAGGGCCCACCACCCCAACCTCGGAGGCCCCCACTGCCATGAGTCCCCCCACTGCACCCCCCTCCCAAATGTGTGCATCCGAGCTGCACCATGTACCTCTTCCTTGCCTCTGCCTGCAGCTGCTGCAATCAAATTTCACAGCAGAGCATTCAGCAGGTCTGGGGTGGAAGGGCCCATGAGGACCTGGATCCTCCGTGTTTTCTCTCAGCTGCCCCGCTGGCCCAGTCCAATGCGTGGGCATCTTAAATTTATTATTATAAAAATGGTACAGATTTTGTCATTTGTTATATTTTTCTTTTTTCCATGAGATTAAGCCTGTATGACATTTTGGTTTCATTATAGTTCTTCTTTGGGGGTAACAGTGTTTTGCAACAAAATGCCTTAAAAGACATTACAATCGCTGTGGTTCTGCGAGCACACGCTTTATGACTCAATAGATACTCTAGCATAATTTTTCAAAATTACAGAGTCATTATGTAATAAATTACTGCTGATGCAATAAGCGACTACTAATGCCAATTATTTGTATTAAAGTTTCTCTGTATAATAGTATAATTACTGGACAGTACAAGGTCTGTCGTACAATGTATTCAAACCTTTGTATACAGGCATGTACAGAACTTGGCCTTGAACATAGAATCTATCTGCATTTAAGTGCTTCTCTTTTTTTAACAAGTCTAAAACATATTGCAATTTACAGCCAAATCCAACTCAGATCTTCTTTTTTCAAGGGCCTAATTAGATAATGGTGCCAAAACATTGTCTGTGTTCTGGCTTTATGGCATAATAAACTGACTCTTAATAAGTCCCCTCTTCCTCTCCTCAAGGGCTTTTTCTTATTGATGAATTAGTATATGCAATTTGTCACTCCTATGATTTACCTCCTATTACTCATCGCATTACACTTTTATTGTTGGCAGTATTTTTCTTCTGCATATATTCAAAACATCCCGGCAAGGTTGTTGCTGGCTAAAAATGTGGTCTGTTCTGATAGTGTTTGTGCTGTAGTTCTATTGTAAGCCAGTACTGACTTCTAATGTTAGCAGGTTAGCACAGGTTTGGCAAATGTTAAATCTCAGCACAAATGATTAGTGTAGAAGTGAAGCTGTTGGGTTTCTAGATGCCTAAACATATTCGAGCTGTTTGTTAGCTTTCTGTAAGACTCTGTGTATACCACAAAATTGTTGAATATTTATGCTAGAGCCAGAAGCAAACTCTATGAAGTTAGGAAAGAGAAAGACCTAGAAACATGTTTACAGATAAATGGAAATGACAGCATAATGCCAGCAGTAGACAAATGCTACAGGATTCAATAGATTAACTATCCAGTTCTTAGAGGGTTGTGCCAGCCTCTATATAAGATGTTTACTAATGAAGACTTGCTGGCTAGACACATGCAGACAATGGAACACTTAAGTTCTTCAATAAATTACTATTTTCTTGGGCATAGTTGGAGATTTAAATTTCACATTGAGCATTATGTTATAATGATGTCTTAATGATCCTACTTCACAGAAGCTGAAGTCTTTATACTCTGCTCATAACAAAAATTGTTTCCAGGTTGTATATATATATATATATATATATATATATATATATATATATATATATATATATATATATATATACTATATGTATGTGTGCAAGCTGATTTCATGTAAAAGAGATATGTAGAATATTCCTGTACTCTATGTAACTTCTGAATCTTATGTAAAAAAGTGATGATGATACCAGAAATGTTACATATTACATCACTTGAAGAAGAGCATGCTACTGTCCCAAAACATTTGATTCCATGTGTCTAGAGCAGCTCAATACATTTGGGTATATAATTGCCTCTTTTTTATTTTAGGTGTGGAAAGAGGCCAGAGCGAATACCTGTGTACCCCCTTCTTGTTTAGGTTGCTGAAGAATTTATACATAGGGCATTATTTACTAAACTCCGAATGCCAAAAAACCCAAAAAGTGGTGTTTTTTTTGTATAAAATCAGAATTTTTAGTGAAAAAAAAAATCACAAATTTTTTGGAATTTATTATACCCCAAGGATGGAAAAAGTCAGAATCCGAAAATACGGCATCTTAGACCTGCCAAGGTTGCATATAAGTCAATGGAAGAAGTTCCAAAGATTTTTTGATCTGCACTGGGATTCGTGCAATAATCCGAAGTTTTCAGGGTTTTCGGGCAAATATCTGAGTTTTCTAAAAAATTCGTATAAATTCTTATTTTTCACGATTTTTTCCGCAAACAAAATTTCTGGGAAAGTGTATTAATAAATAAGCCGAAAAACCTGTGTGTATTTGGTCTGCGTTTTTTAAAGAAAATATTGAGATAAATTCGGACTTTGATAAATGTCCTCCATAGCGTTCCATACTATGTGCCATCCCAGTGAAATACTAGTTCAATTACATCAGGTGCAAATGCACGGGAGCCCATCTTTATAGGAACCAGTTGCTTTCTACAATACTGAAATATTATATATTAAATACAAGTTATTGTTCTCTTTTCTACTGTAGCAAATAAAACTGCTGCACAGAGCCATCTGCTGGTTCAAGATAGCAGAGCAGCTGATGTACTAAAGAATTTTAACAACTGCACCTATACTTCTACGTACGTGAAGGAGAGTGGCATTGGAGTATATAGAATTGATTTTTTGTAATTTAAAAGTATTTCAAAGTATGTGCTTAAAAAAGTTGAAACATTAACTTGGCGTATTGCTGGGATTCTAACTGTCTGCACAAAAGAGCATTCTGCTACAGCATTCACAAATTTGAAAAGCATGGTTTACATTACTGCAAGATTGTGAGCCCATCACAGGAGTCGTTACCAGGGTGAGAGAGATAAGAAAGCTTAGCTGGCATAGGAAATATGCCATTAATTGTACATTTAAAATATGTGTTTTTCAAGACCAGATTCATAAGCAAACAAATGAACTTTTCCCTTCTCTTGACATCTTTCCATTGCTTTCCCTTATCTCTACTCATTTTTTCTCCATCAAATAATGCTATCTTTTCCAACCCAACACTTCTTTAGTCCAGTTCTCATTACTTGTTTAATTCTCTCCTAGTGCTTATTTCACCGTTTGTAAAACAAGTAATTTAATGGTACAAAGCACAATTACATTTGTTATGGATTTCCTTGATTAGGTCTAGGAAAGGGAGCAACAGTTTGGAAACCTGCAAAGCTTATGATGAGCTATTGTGTTACAGTTTAGTAACAAATCGACACACAAGCCTAATCTTATAACATTAATACATTTTCTTTAATTGGAAAAATGCAAGAATTAATTGCAAAAATGTTTACAAATAAGCAGATCCAAGTCTCACTGTATGCATGCATCTTCTTCAAACCTGATTTAGGAGCATTCATGGCCAATAAGTGAGTTAAGTTGGCGATGACAACATTGCCAAACGAGCGGAACTTTCCCCGATATGCCATTAACAAACATGGCTATATCGGGTGTAATCTGATTGTTCGCCGTATGGCCGAACGATCCGATTACAATGTGCCCTGGGTTCCGGCGGGATCGGTTGGGTCAAAATCAAACCTGACCGATCAACCAAACGACCGATCTCCGCCGGACGAAAGATGTTGGCACACGCCACACACAATCCGAAAATCGCACGAATCCTCAATTCGTATGATAGGATCTGTGTGTCTATGGCCACCTTAAGCGGGTGCATCTCATTATAATGCTGTTTAGTAGCTGAAGACAAGACTTTGGTTTGCACACATCCAGACATCCAGCAACCAATTCGATGACCAGGAAATGCTATCTGTTGATTGGGTTCTATGGGTTGCTAGACAAACAAGAAACGTTCTCTTCAGAAGGCTCCGTCATACTTCGTGCAACTACATCAGATGTTATTTCATAACGTATTTATCAAAATGCGAAATTTTGTCTCAGCAAATTAATGCTGGAATACTTTCACCAGCGAAAATTCGCCCAGCACGAATGTTTTTTAGCAAATTTTCTCTAGTGTTGCTTTCCTCCTAGTGAAACTTCATTACATAATTATGCTTACGTCAATTTAAATATAGTGGCCATTTAAAGGTCATATGTATGTATTTATTAGTGATGTTGGTGAAGTAGGTGGAAGTGGCCTCTTATTATTAAAAGTATCCAAAGAAGCAAAATAAAGACTAAAGAGATCCTCAATTGTCCTAAGCCATGAGCCCACCCTGAAACAAATGTGGCATGAGCTTCAAATGGTTAATTCATTTTTAAAATAACATATATTTAACAGTTATAACTTATAAACATTTTGTCTTTTTTTGATTTTTTTGGAATACATTATATGATGTCACTGACACAGTAATGTTGAGGATGATGAATTAGACTTTGGTGAAAACGTATTGGAAAGTTCACACTTTGAAAATTACCGTAACAATCACAAAAATTTGCATGGCGAAATGACACAAAACTTCTCTAGTGCTGAGATTTTTTGCTAGTGAGTTGTCTTTTTTGTCTTTTAGTGAATTGACATTTTATTGAATTTTCGCCGAAAATGTGCTTCCCTCTTTAGTAAATTTGCCCTATAGAGAAAGAGAAATTGTAGGGAATATCTAGAAAGGAAAGCTTAAAAGCTAATGCCAAATTCAGTATGTTAATGTCAGGTGATATGATATAATTGCCATACAAGATCCCTTAGAATGAAAGACTGAGAAACTCTAAATAATATACAGGGGTGATCTTTGGGTTTGCATAGAATATACAGATCTTAAACTTTGAGGAACTGAAAGATTCTCTGCTTTGTGTTTGAGATGTGCTGTCCCTTAACTACAAGCTACCAGTTCTAGCAAGAGTGTGCCACATTGGCTAAATTATTGTGAGAATGCTCATTTATTACAGTACCCAGTTTATAACAATCCACCATGTAAGTGGTAGGTTTGATGGTCAACTAAAAATCAGGTTAGCATAAAACTTTGTTTGATCATTGATGAGTTCTTATCGATTTTGGGGTTGAGGCCCTAAAACTATTTTTCTTAGAGGGTTTTTAAGTTATACTAATGGAACTGCTAAGTTTGCTAGATGCCAAATGTATTGCCACAGATGAGTAGGAGAATTGAAAGAGGTGCCCCAGTCGGACACTTTTCATATGCGTTTTGCATCAGTAGGGAAGAATGGAAGTCGGGGTAAGCAGAAAGGCAAGTGTCTAAGGTTCCATGGTGGGCCACAACAGGAGCTTGTCTTGGGTGCCCTTCTGTGTTGGTCTGGCTCGGTCAGGAAGAACAGTAAAGTGAAACAATAGTAACCAGTGCAGTCAGACACATGGCAATAAAATGATTTGATTTTTTTCACATGGACATCAGAGCCATGTGCAGCTAAACAATAGTAATAACCACAGACACTAACAAGGAATATGTGTATAAAATGTCAAGAATGCAAATTATCACCTTAAAACCCTTTTTATCACCTGTAACATTTTCTGATGGTTAAATATTTAAAATGATGTGCACTGAATACATGAATACAGAAGTTGGCGTGCATGTGTTTGCATTTATATACACTGTATCTCATTCCCTTCATAGCAGACATCTAAAAAAATGAGTAATTCTTTTAATAATAAAGTTGCTGTTGTGCAAATAATCCGGCATACACGAGGTTCTTCAAACCAGGCAGTTGCTGAAAGATGACAGCTGAAGCTCAGTGGCATTTTGAAATTTTTCTTGCGATGTGATCTTTAATGCCTTTGTCAATTGATCTTGCCATTCCAGTGCTGATGATTCATCCATCGAATGCAGGTCTCTCTGCCTTAGCCCAAACATGTTTCACTGCAGCGTGTGCATCAGCAAGAGGAGTTGTGTGGGCACCACTGGTATTGTGTTCCCAAACCTTATTTAGAATTAGTCGCCTTCAAAGTTTAGTTTTTAAATTGTGCATACGAGAGCATTTACATGGAGTCTTCTGCAGGTCTGCACTCAACGTTGCCAAATACCTATTATGCTGGCCTTATGGGTGGCACCATTCCCATTGAATTTCTAAATAATTAATTAGGTATATCCTATTTTATTATAATACAAAGTGATCACTATTTGCAGGATAGTACGATTCTGACAAAGGCTGGATACATGTCACCAAACAATTAGATGGCAGAACAAGAATGGGTGACACACCCTAAATCCTACATTTTATAAGAGACAAGCTTCATTGCAATTAACGTGTAGATCAAAAAACCTATGATTTAGTAAGTCAACTTATTGTAGTGCATTCCACTGTATATCCAGTTGTTTGAATACTTGCTACACTTATATAACTGTCATACCATGAAATTCCCATTGATGTGTAGAAATAACACAATTATACATATTGCTGCATGTGCTGCTTTCATTTCTGCTTGGAAGGGGATATTCTTGCACTAAAAGGAAAACAAACTCAAAACCTGCAATTATTGTGCATTTCAAATGCCATATGGCAGCAGCACAAGATTTCTTCCTTATTGTTGATGGTTACAATTTTAATATGTTATATATCCACACACTCGCTAGGATTTACTTGGATAAAAGGTCATACTTAATGGACGTATATCTTATATTATTGAATTTCCAGTTGTTTGGGTTAGAAATAGGATTATTTTCCAACACTGTGATTGTTATTAAATTATCTGATGATTAAAGAGCTCACAATTAAAGCAACCAGTGGCTATTTGTAGGCTAATTAAATTTGGGCCAATCCCTATATGAAATATACAATTTTGTGAGGATTCACAAGAATAATCCCACCTGCCAGTAAAACTTTTAATTCACCAAATTATTTTTGATATAGTAATGTTCCGATTTTCTCAGGCAATTATTTAATTCCATTTCACCCATAATACATTTTCATGTTCAAATATGATTTATTTATTGGCTGTGTAACAGCTTCAAGTTATTCATTAGATAAGGACTGTGCAAGATTGAGTTTCCATAAATAGTTTCAGCAATTTTAAAATTGTTCATTGATGCATATTATGATATTCACCAGCAGTATATTTCTGCAAATTAATTTGACTTCTGAAGTATTTTTAAGAAAATCTTAAAAAAATGGCTAGTAATTATGTAAACTGAAACCTGCATGAAAATGAGCTAACTTTAGCAAGCTAAAATTTTGGTTCCATTTCCTTTGGAAACTAGTGGGTTATGTACAGCAGAGAGAGCTTAGCGTCTAGCTCATAGGGCTTCCCAGAGTATTGTAGTGTGTAGCGTGAGTAGAGGATTTAGCATTGTTAGCTACATTGATTACCCTTAACCAAACGTATAAATGATGATAACTATGCTCTTCATTTAAAAGTGAACTTTTCCTTTAAATGCTGTTGATAGACAATTAGCCATGTACAAGACCAAGTTTTGCACCAATGTAAAGATGAATGGACATATCGAATTTGTGAATACATTGGTTTTTTCAACCTTATTGAAGAGGATACATATTTCTTCAGGATAGAGTGCAGTGGAAATATTTTAGCTTGAGGAACATTTTGGAAATGTTTTCTCTATTACAATAACCAACTCCAACCAACACCAAGATGCAGTTCCCCAAAGTCAAGATATCATAGGATGCCTGGACACTTGAAGGAAATACAAGGGTTGTCTCAGTGTGGGTTCATTGCTCTATGAGTATCTGAGAATGGTGTCATAACCACGGGGGGAAAGGCATGAACTTTATTATTGGGACATGGCTGTACTCAAAGAGGTGGCCATCATTTAAATTTAAGTTGTTGGCTGGTTCTGAAAGCTATGAGATCATACACATAACAGTTGATCTGATTTCTACTGGCCAGGGAATAAGTTATTAAGTCACCCCAGCAATGTTTTGTACGGCTTAAGGCTGAAGAGAAGAAATATCTCAACAATACCAAGGTTACAATGTGATTTTGGTAGATGTTTGTTCTTAATATTACAGCCACTCTCTACTTTTATTACATTTTTGTTTCTGTTTCCTAGGAAACCTGCCTGGACCGAAGGGTTTCTGAAAATTTGATGTAGAGAATATTCTGTTTTCCTGAAGCTAAGCTGTATCTGTTGATCTTCTCTGATTTCTCTTCACATTACTTTGACTTCACAAAACATTTTACACAAGGGAGCTCACTAATGTAGTACAATGTAAAAATGTAAAAAATGTGCAAAAAATGAAACCACACACTATAATAAGGCAAACTTTGGCATTATCATTTTGAAGCAAATACAAAAGAAACATAAAAAGATGGCTGGTTGCATGACACAAAGGCTTACACTTCACCTCAGTCCTATAGGGCCGCACACCGCCAAACTGTTTTGCCTCGGGTGCAAGGTTAACGTTTTACACAGTACACCAAGATTTAGTGAAAAATTGTTGGTGTATTAAAATTGCATGAACAGCCTATATATATATATATATATATATATATATATATATATATATATATATATATATATATATATATATATAGTAGGGATGCACCAATCCAGAATTTGGGTTCAGGATTCAGCCGTTATCAGCCAAATCCAAGTGACGGAACCTAAATTTGAATCCTCATAATCAAGTTAATTTTTTTTTGTCACAACTAAATTGATATTTCTCATCCATGTACTCAGCAAGTGGTTCTTTTTAGCTCTTTCTTGACCCCAGTGACGGAACTAGGTGGGGGCGGGCCCTGGTGCAGGCCGTGCAGCCGGGCCCCGCCCCCCATCCTCGTCCGTGCGGCGCTGCAGCCGACTCCAGCCAGCGTGACTGCCGGGGGGCCCTTCGGGGGTGCGGGCCCTGGCCCAATTGCACCACCTGCTCCCCCTATAGTTACGCCACTGCTTGACCCAGTTTGCATATGTATATTCAGTTTGGGATTCGGCTAAATCCTTCATGAAAGATTCCGCACTGTTCATTGTGATCTGCTGCAGCCTATTTTGTGCCAGTTGAAGAACAGACACATATTCATGACATTCTGTCCTTTGCTCATATATTAATCTTATTAAATCTCTGATTGGAAAAGACACATTTAGTCCAACAATCTTTTAAGCACTGACATGTAAATTACTTCAATTCTTTATTCTGAGTCATATCTTAGATATTAGCAGATTTCTAATGTTCATATTTGGCTGTTGGGTCGTCAGCTCTGTCTGTTGCTCCTGCTTTGTAGGCAGCAACAGTTATCTGAATATATTAAATGGCCCCAACGGGGCACCATCCTGCATATTTGTCCTAAGCCAGATGGAGTATATGGAGCCCGAAATTATACAATTTCTGCATAACTGTTGCTGTTATTGGCCCCTAAGATTGGTGACTGCCTAGAGCATAGTAGAGCTTTTCACAAAACAAGCACTATAATCAGTTAGCCTTTATGTTATTGACTGATTTACATTTAACCAAGCTTCCTGGATTGGTGTTCATTAGGGTGCTTGAGAGCTGCATGAGGCCCTCTGTGGTGCTCTAATGCTAGGGGACTATCATTACCTAGTCATTGCTGCTTACCCTGATTTTATGGAATACCAACAAATTGTTGCATGCAACCATATGCTGTGTGACAAAAAATACTCCATTTGTATATAATATCTGATACTTTATTTTGAAAGAAAAGGTACCTACAACACAGTTTCAGATAAAAAATGATAACATAATGCAATTATGTATGAATTATGGTTTGTCCATTTAAATATCAAAACATTTTTAATAACAAGACAATACCAAGCAAAGGATATGAAAAATAAGCAGAACATGCTCTGATTTCTAATGCTGTTGTACATACCATATGAAGGCACCCTGTAATTGTCTCTTTAGAACAGAAAGTAAGAGTAATTTGCATCATATTTAACCTCTACTAGCTTTTAAGATAGACAAGCATATGTTTCACTCTACCCTAGAGTGGTCAGCCTCATAGATTGGGAGCATATAGGTTAAGCTGATTTACTCTGACATATGCTGAACCTTTCTAACTGTCAGTTTTTCAATGGCATAAATATTGTGGCATCAAGTTCAAGTTGTTCCTGTATTAGATGCCATTTAGTCTGAGAGTCATGAAAAGTCAGTTAATCTACTGCGAGACCAAAATCTCTTTTAAGCATATGATCAGAAGAGATAAAATCATCTACATTACCTGAAACAATAGATATCCGTGTCACCTATGAATTTTTCCACCAGTCTGTCAGTCACAAACACTGCTTAGTCATATCTCCCTGACTCACTATAACGCAGATAATAAAATAAACCAACACCAGACGCAAGATGTTAAAAAGCAGAGTCTTTTATGTTGGACACTTTTCATTTTACATTCAACAGGAATGTAGTCATACAACACAAGGTCATTTATCACATTTTGTAATGTAAAATACATCAGTTTACATATTCCATTTTCATTTCAAATATATTTGTCATGGTATAAGTTCATATATAAATATATGTGTAGATATATATCTATCTGTCACGGGGCAGCTGCATAGCAGATAATACGCTCTTTTTAAAAAAAATATAAACAGTTAGTAAAAGCATTTTCTTTTGCATCTTTTAAAAAAATAATAGCAAAAGTGCATGTTTATATCATTATCAAAAGTTATAAATGACAGGTTTTATTTGAAAACACCACTCTGTAGTCACTCAACTAATGGGCACAAGCTATACAGTAATTAGTGAAATCCAGTGGTGTTGGTGCATTGTGCCAATTCTTTGTTGCTACTGGTAGAAACCTATCAAAATTATCCAAAATTATCCAGCATTTATCAACACCATTTGGAAATGGCTACACATCTCCCTTTTTATACCCCCCTGAATAGTACAATAGTAATTGATGCTGATATAAAAGGATACATCGTCCATCAAATTTATCCCTTCAGTATTTTAAATTGTGATAAAATAACTGCCAAAACCAAGTAGGGGTCATTCAATTTACTCTGCACCACTAGTGCTAGATCACTATGGGGTGTAAAGGTGCACTAGTTATTGCTCACTTATGGGGTCATATAAAATGCAGAATGCAAAGTGCAACTGAACACCTCACTGGTGTATGTTTGTAGTAATATGACAATGATGCAAAATCTGTGCATTTCTAGTTACCAATGGATTTTTTTGCGTGAAGTGCAGCTAAGTGCAGTTCCCTGCTGATTGGAAACCATTAATAAAAACATCAGTATAAAGGTTTGGGGGGCTGAAGCCCTTGGTCACTCAAGCAGCCTATAAAAATATTCATGCATCAGTTTATTCAGGATCATCTTCTTTTCTAGCAGTTATCAGTGTTGCTGAAAGAATTTGGATTTAACAGAATGAACTGCTTTTCTAATCAAAACTCTAGTCAATAAAAATATAAATGCCATTAACCAGGAGAAAGATTATGTGTTTTGCTGTTAAATATTATAACATTTTTGTGTATAAGAGCCCCCTGTAAACTAATGTGGCATTCACTGAGTTCTACCCACTCAGTCTCCAAGCACTATTAATACTAATGCTGTCCTATAATGCAGTATGATATTGGGCCAATTATACAGTAAAGCCGTTTAGATACAAATGACTAATTTAATCATAGTTATTTCCCATGACTACATTAAAATAGCTTATGTTCTAGCCTTCAGTTAACCTCAGAATCAATACAATTTCCTTCCAGCAGGACACATTAGCTCGAGCCTCAGCCTCACATCAGTCAGTGTAAAAATACTACTTTCAGCGTATACTCACAGAGTAATGGAAAGAGGTGCGGCTTGGCCCTACCTTATTTTGGGCTTTGCCCTAAAGTTTATGATAATAATGTGCAGCTTGCATGCTATCCATTATTTAGTAAATATATATTTATTTGTACAGTACATCAACTTTTAAAAAGCGGCGCTACACTGAATAATGAAAGGAATAACTCTTAGCACAGAGGATAAGTAAGGATTTTAGCTCCAAAAAAACTGACACAGGATATTTTAATTTTTAAACAATACTGAAGATTCAAGTTTGTAAAAATAACTAATCCAGCTGTCTTCATACAATTCACTCTGTTTTTGATTTACCAGGTATGTCCAGCCATTAAGCCATGTAGCTGACCGAGCTCTGGTGGGCCCTTGACATAAAGCTGTAGTATATACTGACTTGAACTACCTAATGAGTATCACTGCTGCTTTGAGCGGCAGGTGTAAAAGATGGAAAAATGTTTCTTTAGTGCTAAAGTCAACCTGGTTTTGTATTTATACCGCATTTTTATCTGTAGGTGCATAAAGAGTGTTTACTAACCTGATTGTGTGTCAAAAATCAATACTAAAGGGTGTAAAGGCTCTCCTAAGTATTTGTCTATCTCTTGGAATAACATTTACTTGCTTTGAAATCTATAAAATTTATACAGCTGTTAAAACTCACGAAATTAAAGCCGTGCCTATGTTTACAGTGTGACTCTACTCTATGTTCAGTAAAGCAGAACCAAGAGACAAATGTTACGTGTGTTGAATTTCAGACACATCTACTAAGAAAGGTAACTGTAGTTTAAAAGAAGGAAAGCCCACTATTATTACAGTAAATGGGGGTGGGGGGCAGGAAATACTGAATTACTGACGCATTTGTGTCTGCTACATTTCCTCAATAAATAAAATGACAAAGGAAAATAAAACCAATTGCAACACTACCTGCGCACGGACGTTTCTTAGCTTACTGATTTGGTTTAATGTGAGAATTGAAACAGATAAAAAAAATATATATATACACATCTGAGAATGAAATGTACATTTAAATTACATATAGCTTACAAAATGACAGAGACAAATAAATAACTGAAAACCTAACCAGTGTAGGCACTGTTTATTGCTCTGGGAAATATCGAGTAACACTGCAGAAGGCGGTCTCCGAGGAATACTTAATGCCTTAAATAAACAGCATCTGTAAGACAAATGCAGATGGTTAGTAATGCAGAGAAAGCTTTGCGTGCAATGGAATATGCGCAGTTGGTGACAAACATACCTCTGTGATACTCTGGATTCACATTTTCATATATTGGAAACAGGGGATTGTCCTGTTCGTTGCGCAGTTTCCTGGCCCTTAATACGTCTCTTACACATTGATACAAATAGACGTACTGACACTACAACAAAGGAACATATTGTAAGCTGACATTTGCACATGTACTTGCCTCCATCCCTAAATTGGTATTTCAGATTTCTCCACAAAATATACAGACAACTCCTGCTTAAATCAAATCTACCTTAGAGTCTGTGAAAATCATAGGGACCTTAGATTGTAAGCTCCACAGGGGCAGAATCTGAGGTTAATGAGGAAAAATCTTTATGAAGGACATATTGGTTCTATATAAACAAAGAACTATCATGATAATACAGGCCACTACTCCTTATGTGCAACAGGAATTTATATTCTTAATATATTCTTAATCGTCATGAGTGAATCTGTCCCGTTTTTTTACGTACGGCAATTTTTTTCGCATTAAAGTGAACTGGCGTTTTTTCTTATGCCGATTTTTTCAGCCTAATGCATTAAAGTCAATGGGTGTTTTTTCTTATGGCGGACTTTTGTCATAATACATTAAAGTCAATGGGTGTTTTTTTTTATGGCGACTTTTTTTGTCCAAATGCATTAGTCAATGGGCGTTTTTTCTTATGGGTGTTTTTTCTGCTGCAAATTTTTGCCTCGGTGCAAAAAAATCTGCACATGGCGAAATGCGGAATTTTGCCGTAAATCCATTGCTGGCGAATAAATTCACTCATCACTAATTATTAATGTACATAAAAGTGAAGTGTGCTCATTGTGAGCAAGTGTTTACTAAATGTTGTATAATAGCAGGGGGCATTATGGTGGAAAAGCTGTTTTTTGCTTTATTGCAAGAATAACTCCAGTACCGTTGCAACCTACAAGGTGTTTTTCTTGTCTGTTATTTTGCAGAACAAATATCTAAATATTCACAACCTATGGCATTATGCCAACCAGTTCACAAAGCCTAATAATACATTATACAGCAGCAGCATGTACAATGTAGTTTCTATGTTCAAATGTGGTCGACATGCTCATAAAAATGCAAACAGTGGAAAAACTGGAATAATTTAATCTAGTTCTGCTTCCAAGCTCAAGGAGAGATCTTTAAGTAGCTCCACCCTGCATGTTGTCAAGGAAGACCGAGATGAGTTTATTATACAGGTAAATATATTAGAATACAGGCAGTACCACATCAACACGCCTATTGCAGCGACTCTACAGATCTCACTGGGGGTTTAATGAAAAGAATAAGTGGGAAAATTGACATCCAAGCTGTGTTCCAAATGGACATCTTTAAACATTTCATCATTTAATGCATTTTTTACTATGGAAGCTCTACTGTGTAGTTGAATTCACCTTTCACTCTGGACTTTTGGTACCCAGCACAGTGTATTTGATAAATAAAAATGTTTATGTGTCATTGTTTCATCAAAAGAAAACTAAATACTTAGGGGGTTATTTATTAATGGTCGAGTTCTAGTTCCAGCTTTTTGAGGGTAGTTTTACTACAAAAATTCGATTTTTTGGGGGGGGGGAAAACTAATTTTTTGAGATTTATTATGCCCTGAAGCTGCTAAAAGCCCAAATCCGAAAATACTACATCCAAAACCTGTCTAGGTCATGTAGAAATCAATGGCAGAGTTAATTTTAACCATTTGAAGATGTATTTTGCTTGAAAACTCAAAACATTCAAGCTATTTGAGTTTTTCACAAACTTGAATGTTGATAAATAAGCCCCCTAGTATTCATGACAGCAGCAAAGGCTGTTTATTAGTATAAAAAAACCTCAAAAACTTGACCAATAATAAATAAGCCCCTTAGTATTCATAACAGCAGCAAAAGCTATAGTGTAAGCTAATCAATCACAGAGGTGGTAAAACAAGATAATGCAAGAGCTGCAGCAACGATATGAAAATAATCATTTATATTCTTGTACAAATAGTGAAGGATATTACCAGGCAACACTCAAGTGAAGAATAGTATATATGAAGGGCTAGGCAGGTCAGCAGTTTAGTGAACTATTGTCCTAATCATCAAAAGTGTGAATTCATACCCATTTTATGTTATTTAGTAATGGGCACATAAGTGACTGACAGTTGTATTCCCAAATGTTTTATTGTGCCAGTTTGTTGTTAAAATGAAATGGAAACGGTCTGTATGACACTAAAACCTATCCTGGTTTGACCATGGTTAGATTCTGTAAATAGACACTAAGGGGCAGATTTATCAAGGGTCGAATTTCGAGGGTTAAAAAACCCTCGAATTCGACCCTCGAAGTAAAATCCTTTGAATTCGAATATCGAATTCGAAGGACTTTAGCGCAAAAGCTTTGATCGTTCGATCGAATAAAAACCATTCAATCGAATAAAAAACATTCGATTGAATAAAAACCATTTGATCGAATAAAAATAGTTCGATCAATCGAACGATTCAAACTATTTTAAGCGATCGATCGAAGGATTTTTATTCAACCAAAAAAAACGTAGAAAAGTGCTGGGGAAGGTCCCTATAGGCTAACATTGGACTTCGGTAGCTTTAATTTGGCGAAGTATGAAGTCAAAGTTTTTTTTTAAAGAGACAGTACTTCGATTATCGAATGGTCGAATGATTTTTACTTCGAATCGTTCTGTGAAACTAAGGCACATTTACTACAGCCTGCTGCTTGCATTTAATATATAGTTTGTGAATGCGACTCAGTGATGCAGATGACTGGTGAATGGCTGTGACATTTATCTCTCCACCAGTGGGTCTGAATCCTACTTCTTACCTCAGTCTGCACCATATACATCCTGTGACTCCGGAGATCCCGGACAGCTGAAAATATATCCACTGAATCCACCGTATCAACCAGCTGAAGCATTCGGTCCAGTACAATGAATGTGCCAGTTCTGCCAACACCAGCACTGTAACAAATATACATTGTCATCTTACTCACGGCGCATGTACATGGAGTTTTTAGTGCTACATACAGTATATATACTACATATACAGTATGCTTTCCTGTCTACAGGTCTATTCAGGCATTAAGAAGTCCACTTGTTTTAAACTGACACCTACTGGGCCACAAATACTATGGTAGAACTATAGCAAATTTTTGTATTAGCCAATGATTTACAATCAATGGAGCTTTTCTGTTAATACTGTTTGTATTTACTACTTACCCTTACTACAGCAACTTAACTCAAGCACTGCTCCTGTTCTGCCTAAAATTTTGTACCAACTAAAAACACACAGCCACGATAAGTGAATATTGGTATTTCAGTGAATATTGTCAATAAGAAACTAGTTCTGCTGTACCTGCAGTGCACCACAGTAGGGCCACTTCCAGGAGTTCTGTTAATGTAGTCTCTGACTGTTCTTACAAACTGGATCAGGGATTGGGTGGTTTCTGGCACTCCATGATCTGGCCACACTGTGTAGTGGAAATGACGGACTAGTCGAGGAGCATCAATTTGATCTTCCTATAATAGAAGTGACAGTGTTCTGTGTCTAGACCTGACAATGAGCCAGCAACATAAACAAAATACATCAACATTGTCAAACAATGAACATCAGTTGAACGTACAGTGGTTTTTAGTTTTTTCCATTCTATAACATTATTTAATCCTACCACACTAATATGTTATGAACAATTTGTCCTTGAAATTAGAATCAAAAGAAGAACTAGAATGTGCAAAACACATAACTAAAGTGCTCACAGGTCTTATGAAAATGGTACAATACCCAACATCATAATCCATAATGTTAACAAAAAGGTAAAAAAGACACAGATTTGTCAAACTTAAACTATTGCCGAGGTAACTCCTACCTAGTTGTTAAAGTAAATGTTCCCAGTTCCCTCTGTTTTTGCATTGATAAGATTCTGGATATAGAAAGTCAAGGTAAAGTTTGTCTACCTATTGTAGTCTACAACTTTCAGTATCAGCACACAAGCAAAGCCTAAGTCCGGAATATAGCCTCTGTCTTTTAGTGATTACTCTGCCCCTTTAATTCCTAAAATATGTATTCTGACCTTTAATTTTCTGTGATATTGAAAAAGGCACACATCAGGGTGATGAATGGCTGCAACACAGAAAAGCTAAAAATGTATATACTTTTGCATTGATTTTAAGAGACTGATAAATGACGCTTGGTAGCAAAGAAACATTCCACATGGTTTACACTTGATAAGAAGAATTTCCTTACGCTGCAGATTTTGAATTCCCTTATTGTCCATTCAGGAAGCACTGATTCTGACAGCATTTGCACTATCAGGTCTCCATAATAGTACGAGTCTTGGTCCATGGGCCAATAATGATCGCATTTTGCCTGTGAAGGGACAAAGCAAAATTTACACAGTGGATGATAAATGGTGTTAAGCATAATAATGGTCGGATTTATTATAAAATCTTTTTATTGCAGCATTTCAGAACTGCTTATAAAACTCAGAATTCATTGAAATACATTTTTATGTTTAATATTTTTTTTTATATTTTGCCATTTTATCATTCTCAAATAATAAAAATACAGTTATAAAAAAATGCATCCCCAACCCAATGTAAGTGCATTGAAATATGTACTTTAATCAGATAAGCAAAATATTTTTTTTTCCCAACCTTTCTTCCAGCTCAAAAGGGGAAAAATCTACCTAAATCAAAATTTAAAAAAATGTTGATATCAACATCAATGCAGAAACAATATGGCTATTATTAATGGTATATTAAGCCCAATATTGATATTAAGCTTGTAGCATATTATAATATGAAGATTACTGCAGGTTAGTGGATGCTCCCTTTTGATTAAGGACAATGGGTCACAAATTCTACCCTTTGTTCAAGTATGCTTGCAGGTAATCTATCGTTCATTTAATGGCTTTTGTAGTTGGAAGGGGGATTGGAGTGCCCCCTGTTGGATGCCCTTGTACATATATTGAACCAAATGTTTGAAATCAGGGTTAAAGTTAGAGGCCATGTGGGGCATCTGCAGATCATACTTTTGTAACTTCTTAGCTTTTAGAGGGGAAAAAACTGCAGTGAACACAATCTTCACCAAGATCAACCTACAGCTCACCTTGAAATGGATCCAAGAATTCAATATGCCAAATTTCTAATTGGAATGTCATCCATGGTTTTTAGACATTTTATACATTTTCCTGCTTAGTCATAAAAATTCCTGGCATCCGCTGCGTGAATTGAAATGTACACTCAAGGTTTCTATTTGTTTTTGTTCAGTTCTGCCCTTCACCACACTGACTTATTATTTATGTCTTCATTTGTTTCACTTCTCTTTGGCTGTGCTGTCTGCTCTTAATGCAGCCACACTATCCAGCCCTAGTCTCTTAAACAACTTCAGTTAATGGTCATCATCTATCTAAACTCTCACTCCCCCAGCTTGACTTGCTTCTGATTCTGTTTATTTTTAAGGAATTGCAGCAATATTCTTTGCAAAGGAATTTGCTGGTTAAGATTTTAGGCCCTCTTTTCGTATCAATAGATTTTTTTGTTCTCAGAAGCTTGACCTTTAATAAATTGTCCCTACAGTAGCGCTTTATAAATTAGAATATACATACTAACATATAAATTTCAATAGAAAAGGACTGTTGTGAAAAACTGTTGGACACACAAGAAGACTTGTATTGCTAAAATATGGTGCTTGTTGTGTACTGTCTTTTTCCATAGGACACTGTTCTATAACCTTTTTCTTAAACTCTCCTAATTCCCTACTATAATAACCATGTCTATTTTACCTTTTTGGTTCAGAAGTGGAATAAATCCCAGTCAGTGTAATATAACACCATGTTTGGAACATACTGTACTGCTAATAAATTGCATATATCAACTGTAGCTTACCCGTCCTCTCTCTGTACACTGCGTCACCATCACAATAATGTGAACATTTTGTTCCCACACCATTTTCCAGAAATCATCTTTGGTTGCTGGGAGAGGCCCTTGTGTAGCAATATATTCCCTCCGAAAGTTAATGCCCTAATAGTATAAATAATTCACTTATTAAGATACATTTACAAAGCTTTGTAAAAAGAAAAAATTAGCTCTATCAAATATCTACAGAATACATTTCAGGACAAAAGGAAAACAGGCCATCTCACAACATATATTCATATATACAATTAATATAACCATTTTATTCGATACATGCTTATTATAAAGTTCACCTTCACAGAACATAATAAACATATGAAAATAATGACTTTTATCAATGGTGTTTACTGTTTATATAAGAACGAGAGTTTAAAATTGAATTTGTTTCATTTGTCCACTCTCATGCTTCCAAGTAGCAGCCCAGGCTGCTGACTCTCTAAACTCTCTGGTTGTAATAGTTCATAAATTTTCTAAGGAGCTACATCCGCTACTGAGCATGTTCCCTCAGCTTTACTAAAATCTTAAAATTCCATACATAGGCTGAGGTTTTATGATGCTAGAGACGTCAAAATCAGAATTTGGGGTGCAGTATTTGATAATAGCTTTTGAGAGATGTAAAGACACTTTTACCAGCAAATTCATCCCAGTTTCACACATTTCTGTTTACATTTCACTATAAATGAATTGTGAAAAGTAAAGTAATAGCTAGGTATTTGAAACATCTCATTTACACATTGTTTAAGGAAAAGTTTTTGTCACAGTAAAAAAGTTACTAACTGGCATGTAGCTGGCATTAATATAGTCTGAGCAGGGGTCATCATCCACGTTGGCAAGTTTCACTCTTGTGGAATCATCTGTAAGAAACAACACTAATGAACACATACTGTAACAGAAAGATAAATGAATGGTACAGTGTATACAGAAGTGGAGCTGTAGAAAAATATAGCACATGCACAATGCAATGTTACACCACAGTGACTCTACTGAAATGTCTTAACGATAACAGCTTTAAATTACTGATACTGTCTTCTCAGTTGAGACAAATCTCAATTACCTATACAAATACTGCAGTATTTTCTTTTCCTTCTACCTTTTTCTTTAAATTAGCTGTACCAAACCAATAGAACACATGCATTCTAATTTATTTGCCATTAACTGTAGTAGATTCTCAATGCAATCTTTATGGATGCCATTTTAACAAAGCAAATATGCCAATATATTTCAAATATATGTGATGTAATAGCCTAAGCAGTAGTAACTGAAGTTTAACATGGGGCTCCTTTTAGAGACGGCATGACAACAGACCAGCTTTCAAATTAGGGCATTTGTTTCACGTCATTCTACCAGTCAAGGTTATTTACTGACAAATTAGACATAAAGACTAAATAGCACTGAAAATATACATTAAACACTCACAGGGCAATATGTTGCTGTATCGATTCTTTCCTCTGTTCTCTGGGAGTAGGGCAATGTCAGAAGACTGGTCTCGGCCAATATCTTTAAGGTTCTGAAAGAAATGACAACAAAGAGCCATATGGCACAATTATAGCTACTGCAGGCCAGTGATCCTAATAGCAATGTCTGCATATTCATTTACAGACTGATTTTTTTGTATGACACCAGTTTTAGTACTTCTCCCAAATGTATAGGGGCAAATTCACTAAAGCGCGAATCGGCTAACGCTAGCGCTAATTCACCAATGTGACGTAATTTTGTTACTTTGCCGATTTACTAACCGGTGCTGGCGTAAATTCGCTAGCGAAGTGGACCTACTCTAGCTCTACTTCACACCATTACGCCAGACGAAGTTGCCCTATGGCGAAGGGACATAACTACGCTAATTCACTAACTTGCTCATTTTACTGAACATTACCTCTTGTGCCAGACTTGCCTTCGCCACCTCAGACCGGGCGAAGTGCAATAGAGTAGATAGGGCTTGTTTCAAAAAAGGTTGAAATAAAACGCTTTTTTTTAAGGGTGATAGGCTGAAAAAGATCGTAAATTTTTTTGGGGGTTCCCTCCTTCCCCCCCACATTTCCTAACATATGGCCCCTAAACTATACAGTGAGCACATGTGTAGGGCAAAATAACAACTCTATTTTATTTTCTGAAGGTTTCCCAGGCTTGTGTAGTGTAATGTATTTGCTGCTACATATACGTCCATTGTACTTAAACTTGGCGCTGTATGCAAATTAGGCATCGCTAACGTAACTTTGCTTTGCTTGACGAATAATGCTAGCGAAACTTCGCTACCTTTCGCCTCCCTGAGCGCAACTTTGGATTTTAGTGAATTAGCGGCGCCCTGGCGAAACTTCGCCTGGCAAAGTGCGGCGAAGTGCAGTGCGGTTAGTGAATTTGCCCCATAGTCTCTATTTAACCTGCCTTAGGAGATATCTCACCTCATACTCTCGAGAAAGCAAGTAATTGGAATCTGTCTGAAGCTTGCTGAAATGTTCTTCAAACTGGGCAGTTAGAATTGGCCTAAAATATAATAAGAGAACATAATAAATAATTACGTTTTCTTTATAAAATATAGAAATTATTTTTTTTACTCATATACAGTTAACTTACCTTGATGAAGTTCTGTCCCTGTGAATGGAAATTACGAAAATGTAAGTGGTTTTGGTATAACATCACTGTGTAGTTCTATGAAAAGCCAAATTATTCTTACCCTATTGGTATCTGGCCAGCATTTAGATGGACTGAAGGTATCCTTTCGATTTGAGCACTCAGATGTGTGGTCATTGGATCCTGCTCATACCTGGAATACAAAATTAATTCTGCTATGGAATGGAAAGCTCTCTACTTCAGTTGCATATTTAAAGCAGGGCCTGCAACTAATGGTATTACAATGTCCCTGAACTCCCTACCTTTTACTGTATAAACTTAAAATATGAACATATTACAAATTATCCCCCAACTACCTACACAAAACTCCCAGGCTCATAGTTTGTGGGGGAGAAATGTAATAAAATTTGCAGAGTCTGAAGCAAGTCTAGTAATTCACTGAAAACAATCACGAATAATATTTCAATAACACTTCGGGGAAATCCTTTTGTTCCCCTCTGTATTTCGACAAACATGGAAGAATTGTTAAGATGCTAATCTTGTTTACAGGATGACCGAAGATCTGCCACAATCCAATAAATGAGGGCTTTTCAACTTTGTCAGTGTCTCAGAAATGTATTATACAATATACTCAACCCACAGGTTGCACTAAACAGTCAGTAGAGGTTGAGATGACTAATTTCCCATAAAAGAACAGATATTAGTTCAGCTTTAAAGAAATTAGAACTTATAGTACGATTACAGAGCAGGGACCACAATTTGATACCTATTTTCATAATCAATATTTAAAATGCTTTAAGTGGTTAAAATATAGATATCCATCTCTAATATCGGAGTGAGCTAACAGAAACGGCCTGGCTATGGGTCCTGCAGACTGTCTTTAGAAAGTAAACAGCAACAAATGACTTACACTCTCTTCTTTTTTTGCCGGTAGATGAGTAGTACAGTGAGCACAATGATCATGATAATGAGAAACATGCCACCACTCACACCTTCTATAACACCAAATAAAGGCTCTGAAAGGCAACAATCACAAATTGCATGACGTTAATGAGTTATTTTATAAATTTACAATAGAGCTTGTTATTTAGATATTCTGAAATGACATCAGAAATTGCATAGATTATACTGTGAATAGAGAACGTGCTCCTATGGAAACAGTTTTCCCTGGGTGCCATGGCAATGGTTTTTGCTCCCTGCAATGTTGATAGTACAAGTGTTTACAGGTTAAAGAAAAAACAAACATGAAAATGTTGGGTTCACCTGCTTCCGTTGTGATTGGCATGGAGAAGAATGTGTCACTATACAGCGGCTCAGAGAATGTCCTAATTTCTTCAGAAAATAGTTGGGTAAAAGCTCTGACACTTATCCTAAGATTTGTAAGAAGAAATAGATATCAATGAAATTCAAGACAGTCAAAGAAAAGTAGAGCATAACACTCACCAAAGAAAAAATGTTCTAAATGGGTAATATACACCTAGGGGCAGATTTAAGAAGGGTCGAATATCGAGGGTTAATTAACCCTCGATATTCGACTAGGAACTAAAATCGTTCGACTTCGAATATCGAAGTCGAACGATTTAGCGCTAATCCTACGATCGAGCTTTTAGCTGCCGAAGTAGGGGGTCGAAGTTTTTCTTAAAGAGACAGTACTTCGATTATCGAATGGTCGAATAGTCGAACGATTTTTAGTTCGAATCGTTCGATTCGTAGTCGAAGGTCGAAGTAGCCCATTCGATGGTCGAAGTAGCCCAAAAAACACTTCGAAATTCGAAGTTTTTTTAATTCGAATCCTTCACTCGAGCTTTGTAAATGTGCCCCTAAATATACACCTATATTCAACATAACACCCATAACAAAGTTCATGTAAAATCAAGCTCCACTGCTTTCATTACTATTATTGTTGTTTATAAAGCACCATCATATTCAGATACCAGACAGAGTTAACATTAAAGTCAATTCAAAATCAAGATGATGATAGATGACAGAACTCCAGAATCTCAACATCTAGAATATTTGACGCAGTATTTGTGCTTTTGAATCTTGGAATCTCTTCTGTGACTTCTCATTACAGAAATAGAATATGTTTCCCTTTTTTCTTAAACTTCATCTTTTTCTTCAATATAGAATTTTCAGAAGATCCACATGGACATATACAAGTCTTTTGAAACTGCCAAAATGCTTTGCTATAAAAGACATTTTTGTTTATACTGTAGCTCCCAATGAATAAAGGAAGTAGATGACTTTATAGCCTATTGATCTTGTCCGTGTCATTGTAAAAAGCACTTTGTGTATAAAGCAGAATAGCAGCAGAATGTTAATGCATGTGTAAAGGAGATGAACCAGCTTAAGCTTTGCACATTTGGTCTGGTCTTTAAATGAATGAGCTGTCAAACTATAGTTTAGGGAATATCTGCACAAATTTCCTTTAAGGCTGACTCTGCATGTCAAGATAATAAACTGTGTGTAAGAATATGAAGGCTATGCTATAAAACACTTGCTTTACTTTTAGAAGACAAAAAACACATAGGCTTTTGGAAACATCACAAGATCTCACGTAGATACATAGAAGCTGCAGTAAATCTTACCTGTAGGATGTCCTTGGATTCAGTGGTCCATCACAGTATTTATTTTCATGTGGATCACACTTGCCACCCAAAAGTTCCATTCCTGTACCCAGCTGTATTTTGAAACTCTGGATATTGTAGTCAAGGTTCTCAGCACATCGACTTGGAAAGTAGCTGGTTTGATAGATTTTGGTGGACTTGTTTGTTTTATAATCTGCATATGATGGCAAAGGAAGGATTGTCTCAGGCCTCTGGTTGTCATTCCCTGTTAAAGACAAAATAAAAGATGTAACTTAATATACTTACAGATAAAGGCCCATGTTTGCTATCTCTACAAACTGTTCTGTGGGTATGTATCTGAAGTACATCTTTATAAGTACATGAAACTAATTCTACAAGGATCTCTATAATTACTGGATGAACTTTTCTCCAAACAGGAATTCACTTGTAGAACAGCAACAGCGTTTTATATGACTATGATAATGGTGATATTATTAGCATATATATAAATATTAAGTTGATAAGTTGCTCACAATATAATGGTAAAGCAAATGCTAAACAGAATTTATAAGTAGAGACAGCTGTAAAATGTTTATTTAAAATCATTGATCTTACTACAACAACCCTCTTTATAAATGTGACTTGTCTAGAAAGTTGCAGATTAACACTTCTAGTGTCATATACATTAGCAGAGCTTGTGCTGATTAAGCCTTACCAACCTCATTAGCATAATGTTAAATTGAATCACAAGACAGACCCATGTATCTTATATATTCTAAACTCGTCCAGATGATATGTGGAATTTAATTAAAGGCTGATTTGTGTTTCAGAAAGCCAGATTAATAATGACTGAGCACCCAATGGAGAGAAATGTTGAGAGGATAATCTTAAATTTTTATACAGTCTGAATCAAGAGAATACATTATATGGAACAAAGGAACAACACAAATTCTGTTGGCTGCAGCAAAACTTTGCCAGATTGTCAAAAACTGCGGCTGCTGCCAGAATGGCTGTAATACCTTGTTGAACAGAGGGATGTTGATATATAATAAAAAGCTGATGTGCTTTGGAAACTCTTGTTACCATTCCAGTAGTGCAATATACTGTATATACCAATGGTTATTCTGAGACATATGTTTAAGGTCAACATAAAGAGGTCCTTTATAAATATTTCAGATTGAGAAATCCTGACCTCTAAAACATATTTTAGACATCAGGAAGTTTTAAGTCAAATCCTTTTTGGAACACAACAAAACAAAAGGTTTTCAGATAGAGACATACCATCTGCTTCCCAAACAATCACTGTGAAATATTTGACAGCTCCATTGGTGTCGCTGAACCAACTGCAATTAAATCTGAAGTGGATTGATGACTTGCTAATGAATGTATCTTTTTTATTCACTCTGATTAAAAGAGGTGGTGGAGGAGGGCCTGCAAAAAAAAAATTAAATATTGCGTTGCCTCAAAAATCATTGGCAAATAATGGAAATGTAGTTTAATACTCTTCACATAAGCTACATAATAAATAAAACTTGACATGTTTATACTCTTAAACATATACAGTGTAGGTTTTTCACCTATAAAGGTTAACTAGTCTGCTAAAAACCGTTATCACTTTTTTCATGTGGTAGTGATGTACTTACGATCTATCATTGTTATGGTGCTATCTTCAATTACTTGACTAGTCATGTCAGCAGAGTGCACTTTGATCGATACCACATATCTCTTGTGTGGTACGAGGGTTGTGATTGTGATTGATGATTTGTCTTTTTCTATGCGTTTCGAAAACTCTACATCATCGCTTCCATTTCTTCTGCATTCAACACTGTACCCATCAAAGTCTGAGTCTGGGGGAGTCCATGAACAGGAGATGGCTGTGGACGTTTGTGGACGGCAATGCAGATGATGTATCTTGTCAGGTTCTAGGGAAAAATGGAGAAGGAATAACAATGCTTATAAAAAAAAGCAATGCAGGACATATAACTTTGGGTCCATAGTCATCCCAAATTCCCCCCAAGAAAGCCCCCCCAAAGGTTTTTTAAAGTAATCTAAGGATGTCTTACTTGTCCTCACTGTTCCAAAAATGGCTGGGCTAAAGGTCTTCTCTGTGTTGCCGCTGACACTTTGAACTCCGAAAATGTACAGGCGTCCAGGGTACATGCCATTTATGATGCGTCCTTTCGATCTACCAATACTGTAAGGGTTTACCACCACCAGCAGATCCTTTGGTGACCACTGGAGTTCAAAGTCATCATAATCTGTCCAGTCAGGAGGTCCAAGCCACATTATGGACAATGAGTTGCTTTTCACATCGGCAAATGATACAGAATTAGGAGGCTGAGGTGCTTTTAAAAGAAAGAAAAGAGACTGTAAATAGTCTCTCTCTTTTACAGATTTTAATAGAAGAAATGTTTGTCTTAATAAATGACAGAGCAGATTACAATTAACTACATGCAGATACATAGACAAATATATATATATTCATAACTACAGACTTATTATATACCTAGTAACACAGATTGTAAGATTACCACATTTTAATCTCTGCATATTTAACGTTATATATTTATTATATAGTATAATGTTTGTCTATTCTAGGAATGCTTTTAACTACTGTACAGTGTAATAAGATACTAATTCATGTTGTGTTCCCAATAAATATTGCTTAGTCTCTTGAGGTTTGTTTTTGCATATAAAAGGAACACTGAGGGGCAAATTCCCCAACCGGCTGAAAATTCGACAGCGACGGCTTTGCAGCCATCGCAACACTTCGTCAGGCGTAAATTCGCTAGGACAATGCTAATTCACTAAAGTGTGAAGTAACGTCCAGGGCACCGAACGCTGGCGAATTTTACTTCAGCATTCAAAGTGAGGATGCGATAGCGTTGCCTAATTTGCATATGGCGGGAAATGATAAAGTTACATTGACGTATATATGTTACAGCAAATACATTACATTACACAAGTCCAGGGAACCTTAATAAATAAATAAGAGTTGTCATAATGCTCTACACATGAGCCCACTATATAGTTTATGTTCCATATGTTAGAAAATGGAGGGGGGACCCCATTACCCAAAAACAATTTTACGGACCTTTGCAGCCTACCACTCAGAAAAAAGGAAAAGACGTTTTTGGGACTTAGAAAAATTTTGCACTAAAAATTGAGGAAGATCTATGCACTCCAATGCACTTCGCCTGGTTTGAACTGGTGAAGGCAAGTCTGGCGTAATGTTCAGTAAAATCCGCATCTTAGTGAATTTGCGGAGTTAATTCCATTCGCCAGAGCGAAAATTCGTCTGACGACAGAGTGTGAATCATCTCTAGCATCTGCCCGTTAGGAAATCTAGGAAAGCACCTGAATGATGTCATGCTGACGAATTTTCACTAGCGTAGTCACTTCGCCCTTTAGGGAATCTGCCCCTGAGCCTTGTAAACACTATGAACATGTTTTAAAGGAATTTAGAACAGGATTCAATGACTTTAGTCCAGTCTACACTGCTTCCGTCCAATGAAGCCTCAATTCCATAAAAGTAAATGTGGATAAGAACTTGGTCAAACGCAGAACATTTCTGCAAAAATTGTGCTTTTATTGATCCATAAATAAAAGTGGATCAATTAAAGCACAATTTTTGCAGCAATGTACTGCGTTTGACCAACTATATAAATGTATTATTGGAGTCTTGGAATGTATTAACTTCCACTTAGTTATTGATACTGCACTTAACACATTTACACTGTACCTTTCATGGAAACATAAATATCACAAAAATATAAGAGCAAAAAGCATTTTTCATACCTGTCCTTCCAACTGCTGTAGCCTTATTAGACAAGTCTCCGCTATGGGTGATTATAACAAGTGTGTACAGTCTGCCTGGAACCAAGTTCTGGAATTGGCTTTCAGTAAGATCTTTGTCTAGTCTTTTCTCTTTCTGAGTGCCATTGGGATTATAAAGAATGAGTTCATAAGTGTCTACATCTCCCAGTGCTGGTGTCCATGTAGACCACAGACTTTCTGATGTGTTTCTGTTTGATACTTGTAAAAAGCTGACAGAAGCTGGGACTGGAAAACAATAGAATAACATTTTGAATTAAGTTGGAAAAAAAGCTGTACTTTGTACCTCTAAAATAATTGCCAGTGCTATAAATGCTGTATGCAATTTGTCTTCACTAAGGTAACCATACCAAGAAGTCTAACGTTTTGGCTCCTGTGTCCTTAAGCTACTTAAACACATGTACTCTATACTGGAGTTAAAAGCAAACATTGAAAAATTTGGAGAGTGTTCAGACATTTTAATGTGCAGAAGAAAAGCCCCCCAAAAGAAATAATAAAATCCATTCTCTTATTTCTATATGAAAACTTTTTAACCATTGCTACAATTTGATGTAAAAAGCTATTAGTTAATCCTGACTGAGAGCTAGACAAGCTAATACACCAGAAACTTCAAGATATTGGCTTGTATAATGATTACCTGTCCTTCCATGTATTGAAGACTCATTTGTCAGTGATCCACTATGAGTAACTATCACCATTTTGTAGAGACGGCCTGGCAGTAATCCCTGGAAAGAACAGTGGCGAAGATCTGGGTTGCCTGACTTTCTGTCATGAAGAGAGTTATCTGGGTTGTACAAGAATATCCCATAGGAGTCCAGCTCTCCCTCTGAGCTGTTCCATGTGAAAGATAAACTGTCTGTGCTGTTCCCTGTGATTTTCACATCACTTACTGCTGCCGGGACTGTAGATAAACCAGACATGGAAACCTCTTAAAAACTAAAAGTACAAGTATCTCAAACTTTCATCCCAACTAGGGGACATGTTGGCTACAGTCTAGTTCTGGAAAAAGCATGTCAAGGGAAACACATTAAAACCAAGATTTTTAGTAGGCTGCATTGGGTCCAGTAGGCCATAGCAAGTACATTGAAGAATTTTACTAATCAACTGTTTAAAGGGGTTGTTCACCTTTGTAACAAATTGACAAATCTAACAGTTCACATGAATAGAACAAACTTTTCCATAGAAATAGTTAACAGAAAAAGTACAGTTCAAGAGATATTCACCTCAGAAGTGTCCCTGTACTAATCCTTCAGTTCCACACAGACCCTGTGCTGGGAGGGGGTCACTGACCCCCCAAAACACTACAGTGTTCACTTCCTCTTCCTTATATGACATCACACATTGTACTGGCAGCTAACTTAACTCCTATTGGCTATGTCTGCTGTCAATCTGCCACTGCTTCCTGTGCTGGGGAATTTGAGCAGCATTCAGGTACTGAAGAGAAACTGTTACAAGTTTGTGAGAGGGAGGGGGAGTGTGGGCTGTGTACTGCAGAGACTTCAACTGTGCAGATGGGGGGATCAAGGTGCTTGGGACCTGGAGTTTTCTGGATAATGGATCTTTCCATAATTTGGATCTTCATACCTTAAGTCTACTAGAAAATCATGTAAACATTAAATAAACCCAATAGGCTGGTTTTGCTTCCAATAAGGATTAATTATATCTTAGTTGGGATCAAGTACAAGGTACAGGTATGGCATCTGTTATACAGAATGCTTGCGACCTGGGGTCTTCCGGATAGCAGATCTTTCTGTAATTTGGATCTTAGTACTAGAAAATGTTGTAAACACTAAATAAAGCCAATAGGCTGGTTTTGCTTCCAATAAGGATTAATTATATCTTAGTTGGGATCAAGTACAAGCTACTGTTTTATTATTACACAGGAAAAAGAAATCCTTTTTAAAAATTTGAATTATTGGATTATAATGGCTACTATGGGAGATGACACTTGTACTTTCCAGAAATATATTATTTTTTTTTTGGGGGGGTCCATGTATTATTTTGTGTATTTACCTCATAAAAAAGGTAAAATATTTTTCTGGTATAGATCCCTATATCATGAAAAATATAACTTTTTCATTTTTTGGTATTTAGAGCTCTAAATCTTGTTCCAGAAGTGGAACACTTAAAAAGGTATCGTTTTCCTAGGTAAATTACCGCCCCCCCCCCCCCCCGGGAGAGCGCACAAAATGTTCAAAAAACGTACCAGCCCTCATCACTGCTCTGCCTGTGACTTAGGGTTGCCACCTCACCCTTTTAAAACCAAACACATATGAAATCCACAGCCTGCATGGCTAATTAGCAATTCATTTAGATGCATGATACATGGCTGCACAGAAATCAGTTCAGTCTGCAGCATCTAAATTATCCATGCAGCCTGTGGATTTCATATGTGTTTGGTTTTAAAAGGGTGAGATGGCAACCCTACTGTCCCTGCTAGATGTGTAAGTTACATACGTTTCTAAGCAAGTCAGTGCTGGTTTTGTTGCAATTTTGTAGATAACTGACATTATGCTTAATGCCAAAGGTTGCCAAACAATGTTGCTCCTTTCTTTTCTGCAGTATTTGTCTGCATGACTGTGTGATTGTTTGTTGCAAGGCAGGTTTGTTTATATGCTGCGTCTGTTAACCTCTGCCATTACAATTGAGTAATCAACCAATGACCATTCAAATTATTTGACTGGTTACAGTTCACAAGCACCCAATAAATTACTAGGAGGAGGGCAGTATCAACATCCAATAGGAAACAAGTAAGGGCAAAGCCTGGGCATGATGATGTCATCATATAGGAAGTACTTGGTGTGTCAGGTTCAAAATAGGCCACTCCCATCACTTCAGAAAACTGGTCAGAGAGACAGGAGAAGGAGTGAGTTAATAGGTATAGAAATTAGCTTTTACAATGGCATTTTTACTTTTTGTTGTGGAAAATGGTTTTGCTAACACATTGAGAGCATTGTTAGTGGTTTCATAAGATTTGTACATTGAAGGTGAACAACCCCTTTAAATGCAAATATCTGATTGACAGCTATAACTTAGACATGGTGAAACTCTTATTACAATATAGCACTTTGAGGAAGAGACTTAGTCTAGTCTTCTTTGAGTCTTAAATATTAGATTATGCATTTTAGTGGAAAAAAAATGTAAATGCAAGTGTGATATGGAACAGAAGACTTACACTGACCTACTCCCTACTGCAAAATCCTGATTTATAGAAATGGTTTAAATTCATGTTGTTATATTTTCTTACATAGTCAAGAAACTTGTAGTGTCATTCTCCCTCTTTAATTTGGCATGTGACATTTATGCTACTGCTTTACAGTCCTGATGTATTTTCCATATAGAATATATTATTTCTTACCTGTTCGTCCTTCAGTTTCGACAGCTGCACTGAAGAGCCCTCCGCTCACTGTGAAAACCTGGATTCTATATTTTTTGCCTGGTACTAAGTCCTCAAACTTGTGAGACTTAGCCACGATGGGCACAGTTTTATTAGTTATGACAATCCCTTGGTCCGTCAGAAGAAGGATATCATATCTGTCAGTGACACCCCTAGCGCTCTGCCAGCTCACTATCATCAAGTGACTACTGTATGCATTATCTGCTGATAGACTATGTACAGTTGCAGGAACTGGATAGAAGAAAACAAGAAAATTAATTCATGGAAATTTAGTTTTACTGATAGTAGCTCCAACTGTTAGACCTTCATTCAGTAAAAATTACAGAAATAAAAAAAATTATTACTTGTACGTCCGAAGGATTCTAAGCTTTTGTGTAATGACCCACTGTTTGTCTGGACAGCCACTTTGTAAAGCTCTCCTGACTCCAGGTTTTGAAAGGTGTGTTCAAAAATTTGTTTGGGTGTAGTGTGGGATCCTATTGGGGAATTATGGTGAAATATGGACACAGTATAAGAATCAACATCGCCTCCTCCTGGGGTCCAGTTCACTTTAAGGCTGTTTGTCATTCCATTTGGTGAAATATGAATGTTCTTTACTGCACTTGGAACTAAAAAAAGAACATGATAGAACATATCTGTTAGTTAGTTTTTTATCTCATTTAAGAACAAGGTGCCAGGAGCAAAGTGCAAAAACATAGCAAAGTGCAAAAACATATACCAAGAATGTTTTTGCCAGAATTCCCCATATCCCTGCTATTTTGTTCATATCATCCCATGACCATGTTTTTTTAAATGATAGAATTTATATTGGTGTATAGTTAAGGCACAGCAGAAAAACAGAAAGCAATATTTTAGAAACAAATCACAAGGTTTAAAGAATAAATCAGCTAAGACTAGGTTAAAGCCTTGGCTTGAAAACAGAAAGCAAATTACAAATGCATGACAATTTATCTTTAACGGTATGCCAAAAAATATACCCAATTAATTATTTAAATTAATAAATACTTATATTTAGATTCTATGAATGCAAATACCTGTCAAAGCTTCCACAAACATTGACCTCTGTGCTTCACCGCTGAATGTTAGCACACCAATTTTATAAAGCCGTCCAGGGGTCAGAGTGGTGAACTTGTATTCGTCTGCAGTATTATTCAGAGTTATTGGTGGGAAAACCTTCATGTCATTGAAAAGCAGCTGGATTTCATAGTGATCCACATCCCCATCAGCTCTGGACCACGTCACATGGAGCTCCTCACTGCTTCTTTCAGCAAGGCTGAGCTTCTTTACAGCCTCTGGGACTAGTAGAAGACAATCTTAAGCTATTTCTGACAGTCTTGCCATATAAGTAACAGAACACATATATAAGAGCCAAGATACAGGATACAGAACATTTACAAAGGAATCAAAGTGAAGAGCCACTGGTGACAGTTTTTTAAGCAAGAGAACTAGTGTTAACATAACATAGGCCTTTGTTACAAATCAGGGATTATTGAACTTTTTATATATTGCACCCCAGTTAAATCTTTTGTTCTTCTATTCATAGATTTATACTAAACAGTTAACGAGATTCCTATCATTCCATCCAGTTAATGTATATGCTTTCACCTAAATCAATAGTACTTCAGACACTGGTACACTGACCCTATATTTCTTATTTTCTTTTTTAAAAATGTGGTACAGTGATTAGGCCAGTGAAACTGTTACACATAACTCCTCAATGAACTAAGGAGTAATGGCAAACTGAAATGTTGAAGTGAATGAATAACATACCACAATGCTCCAAAGTAACTTGCTTCTGGTGAAAGTAACCCTAGTATGTGTGTTGTGTCAATGTCATAGAGACTTTAGAACAGGAATTGGTGTAAATGATGATGTATCTCTGTATAGTCTTGGTGCAGTGCTACGTAAATGTTTTAGTGCTGTATAAATTAAGGATAATAAATATCTTCTTACAGGTTCTGCCACTTGCCATGGCGCTGGCCTCGTAATTCCCACTCTTGGTCCTAACAGTGATGCTGTAGAGCCTTCCTGGTACAAGGTTTGTAAAGACACATTCATTTTCTGTCTTGCTGACATCTTTAATTTGTATAAAGTCATTGTTATTCTTAATGGTGACTTGATAAGTATCAAAGTCTCCAACCGCACGTAACCAGGCAGCTTTGAGATAATCGCTCCTTGCGGCGTTGTTCACAGCAAGCCCCTGAACAGCAGATGGAACTGAAAGATACAAGGCCAGAGGATTTTTAATATGAGATAGAATAAAACAGGATTTAATACACAATTTACACATTGTAATCATGAATTTAAAATAGAGAACACCCTATTCATACTTTCTGTGATTTTGTCTCTGATTGCAATGCATTTTGTTTATTATAATAAATAACGTACCGGTTCCATTTGATATGTTACCTTGGAGACTTAGGACCTGTATAATGGCACTCTGCCTGTGGCCTTCCTGAATGTGACAGAATACAACTTTTCTATGTGTCGTTGAAGTCCAATTGATAAATTTTTAGGTTTTCAGACATAAAAACACATTTGCTATGGATTTTTATGGCTTTATGGACTCCGACCCACTTTAAATCTGACTGAATTGGATTAAATTCAGACCAAGGTTCTAAATCAACCTAACTTTGCTCCTCAACATGGCAAGTTTATTTGATCAAATCCACTGGAAAAACATTTACAGCCTTTACAGTGGAACTGGACATCTCAGTCCAGAAAACAAATCCATGAAGTATATGGACAATGATTTGACTGTGTCAATCAGATGGGCCTATTTAAATGACTGATTTGATAGACAGCTCATTTTGTTATAGTTATTAGTAATTATTTAGTGCATACCAAAGTACCTTGGAGAAGCATTGTAGATAACATACCTGTCCATTCTTGGCTATATGAATGGTTCTCATACTTCCCACTTTTGGTGGTTACTGTAACATTGTAAAGTCGACCAGGAGTAAGAGAGCTGAAGGAGCACTCGTTGACAGATTTTGATATTGCTAGAGGTGGCAGTATGTTATTCTGATGAGACAGGGCCACAAAATAGATGTCAACATCGCCAGCAGCTGGTTGCCATGAAATGCTGAGATAGTCACTGCGACCAAAATTATTAATCGTGACCCTGCTCACACTGGAGGGAACTGTTAAATATAAAAACAAAGAGCATTATTAAAACAGGCACATTTCACTAAGCCTACTAAATCCTCTCACTAATGCCCATGTCAGGTAGTCATTCTTCCATTTCTTGTGCATGGAAGTGAAACTAAAGTAAGAAAATGTGATATAGAATGGGTCATGCCAAGAAAAATGCTCTGAGACATGGCATTGCATGGCTGTAGTGTTATAGGTGTGGACCCTTAGGAATTATGCACAAGCACATGAAATACAATATTACAGTTGTAAACCACTACCTGCACACACATATGCTAAATAGGTATGTGCTATAAGAATATTGTCTCATTTACCATATTTTATTTGTGAAAGATTTATTCAGATGTGAGACTGGCAGCCTCCAGGTTTTTGGCAGAAACACCCCCAGCATCCTTAGCTAGCCAGCCCTTGGGAGCTGCTGCTTCAGAATTCCAATATTAGCATAAAAAATAGAATTAATCATGTATGGACTTATTTCAGGCCTGTAATGAAGTACTTTGGTGCTAACCAATTTAAAATAGAAAAACTAATTTTGTCAGCTTCACTGCTTTTATATGCACTGCATGTTTAATGGTGTCTATATCCACAGTACTAGCTCTGCATTAACTTTACTGCCTTATAAGTAGATTTTTTTCTGATCATAAATTCTTTAAATTAAAGGATGAGCCTTCTGCCCTCTGGTGGTGACACACCCTGAATGCTGTAACCTTGGGCTGACAAAAAGCACGCTTCTTTTCTGAACAATTGGCTCATGATGTTCACAAGCATTGTTTGAGGGTGTTTAGATATGTCTCTAGAGTACAGGAAAATAAGCACTCAGAGGAAGGAAACTGCATGATTAAGATCACATAAGTATGAACTTTAGGATTTTGCTGATCTTGTAATTAAACATTCTTTCTTGTCTTAAACATTCCCACTTCCTTTTAAAATGCCTTTTCATTTAGATGATATCCTTTCTCAGGTCTTTGCATTCTTCTTGATTTTATGTTATTTCTGTTGTTGAAGGCACAGATTCTTTGTGTAACTGATTGCTTGCTATAGCTAGAGCAAAGCTGACAAACACATTTTATTTTAAAAACATTACCATCACATTTAAAGGTATGTGTTTTAAAGTTTATTTTATTTGGTTGGATTCAATAACATAATTTCAAGCATTCACACGTTTGTTAGTGTTGAAATGCAAGTGCTACTGAAAATTGCATTGTGCAACTTAAACTTGCGTCTGTAAATAAGTACCCTTTAAATAGATACAATATATGTGATTGGTTTTCAGTGAGGGATGTAATGTAAGCAGCAATATGTCTGTACTTTTTCAGTAGACACAAAATAAGAGAAGAGACAGGTGATAGATAGATTAGATAGATTCTCTTACCAGAAGTCATCACAGTGCATCCCAGCATAATATTTGTATAACTGCTTGATGTTTCTCACAAATGAAGGGCTATGATCAATGGCTTAAACTAAGCAAGCAATATCCTACATGTACAAATGCATTTACAAAGGGAAAGAACACTTTATTTCCAGGACAAGTAAGAAAAGGGCTCTCCTTTGCAGGAAAATGTCCTTCGCAAGGGTATACGTATTATTTTCAACATGCAATAATTAATAGATATTTTTAGCATTTACACCAGAGATGTCCAGCCTATGTACCTCAAGCTGTACCTCAAGGATTCTCAAGTGTCCAACTAATAGCAGAAGGCTGTGGTTTCTGGGAGGTGTTATTTGGTCATTTGGGGGTGTAGAATGTGGGCTTGAAGATTCTTGTATTGCCCTGGGCCACTGTGTTGTTTTGTCTATCCCGCCATGTTCATATTTTCATGGATAGTAAATTGTAAAGGAAATTCTTACTTATACAAAGGTATTTTTTCGCCATTTGCATGGGAAAAAACCTAAATTTATAACTTCTTACCTGTTCTTCCTTCAGACACTGTTTGTCTGGATGAGATACCTCCACTAACAGTAGTCACCACAACAGAATAGAGACCTCCAGGTTTCAGAGAGTGAAAACTGTATTTATTAATTTCACTTGAAACACTTTCATTTTTGATTACTATTTTTTCATGAATTAGGTGAACTTGGTAAGAGTCTACATCCCCGGGAGCTTTTGTCCAATCAGCATGCAAGCTTGAGGTTGTGCCTTGGTTTTTGACATTCATGTTAGTCACCTGTGCTGGTACTGCATAAGAAGAAGATACATGGCAAAATTTCAGTGTTATTCATGCATTCGGTAAATGGTAAAGCCAATCATAAGGCATGTTTGCAACTCATTTTATCTGAAGCTTCAATTTTGCCAGATTGCTTTCTTTCATACATACAGTTTCCCTGGCTCATATGACACCCATGAGCTTCTAATAACAGCTCTCAAGGCTAGAAAGATGTTCAAAATACCAGCCACTCAATTCTGCAGTCAGTAATGGTTATAACAAAGCGTATCTTGCAACCATGCCTTTTAGAAATAAATCAATAGTGACTATTACAGCTAGTTTCATTATACTTAAAGCAACTTTTTTAACGGCATTGCAACAGTGATTGTTCCCCTTAAATGCTCCGAATTCCAACACTGCTACCATAACTAGAGTTATGAATTATAAGCTACCGAAAATTTAAAATTCCATAATCATTCTACTGCCCAGTTTCTAGTTAAATATGTAGAACATTTTCCCTGTGTATCTTAGTAGCTGTACTGTGAGCAGAGAAGAAATATACAATTTCCCTAATTATAGCATTGTGTTATATGGCTGAACTATCAAATTATTTAGCCAAGACAGAGCAAGTGACCTATACAATTTTAATAGGCTTGGCTATCTACTACTGTTCTGTGTATATGTAAAAACATGTTAACTGTTGGACAGCTCATACCTGTTCTTCCTTCAACAAAAGCACGGCTGCTTAAATCTCCACTTATGCTGGTAACTGTAGCTATATATTTTCTTCCTTGTGCCAGATGATTAAAAGTGAACTCCTTGGCTTCTTTAGAAAGAACTTTGTTAACAGGGGTAAGATCTCTGTCAGCAAGTGAAACCACATAGTTATCCCATTCCGCAAGTGGCATTACCCACATGATTGTAAGGGACGTTTCATTGGCATGCTTTATGCGAAGGTCCAAGACTGGCGGTGGAGCTATGGGAAGAATTTAAGTTTAGACAGGAAAATGGTTGCTAGAATTTTATACTGAGACATCATTTTAAGAAAACATTTTACTCTATGAAGTAGTCTGCCTAAATAAATATTTAATATATACAAAGTTGTGTCATCTATAGAAAAGATTATAGAATGAATATAGATTGTGTTTTGTTGTTTACCACTGTGTAAATGATTGCCAAGATTCTCTGCTCACTGTAATTCCCATATACTGGGTCTTCAGTTCAGACTATGATTGGCAAAAAATTGCCTGTGCTTTGAAAGTTGGAACCTTCCATGGCTTCAAGATCCTTAAATGGGTGGTAAATTCCTGACAGATCCAGATTGCTAGGACTCTCCAGATCCCCCCCCCCAGAAAAGTGCAAAAAAGGTTGGGATTAAGGCAGATTATGGAAATGGCCAAAAAATCCCAGTTTTTCATTTTGTTTCAATATAGGCAGGTATGAAGCTTTGCTTTTTTTTAGGGAAAACCAAAAATTTATGCATTGCTGGTTATTTCTTAGGACCCTTAGGATAAGTGAAAAATTGAGTGAGTCGCATAAAATAACTACATTTTATCCTGTTTTTACTGTTATTTGTCTTTTTTATATTCATTTGTGAATGTGTGTCAAGATAATGAATCTCAGGATAGAACTGTTATTAGCCATAGCCCAACTGGTTTGGCATCCATTATTCTTCCAACAACAACTTGTTATATATTTATTCTAGTTAAACAACTCTTTGAACTTATTCCTTAGCTCTCATTTTCTGATGGTTATTTTAGTATTCACCCTTCTGCTTATTGCTTTTAATCTGAAATGCATTTAAGATACAAGAAATCACCATTGTTATGGCCTCGTTTGACATGAAATATACAGTAGCTGTCCATGAAGGAATACTGCTTTTATTACATATACTGTATATTAACTATATAATGTCAATATTGGGGTAGGATCATGATCAAATATAAGCATTGAAATTCCCATTTTCCCTAATGAATACAGACACAAATTAACATGGAAAAGCATTTCTTTTGGGCAAGTACCCACTAACCTGTTCTGCCCTTGCAGCGAGCAGGGTTTTTAAATTTTCCACTCTCTACGATAACGGCAGCTTCATACTGTCTTCCAGGTATTAGTCCAATATCCTGAATAACATACTCTCTGTAATGTCTTTCTAACGTGGTGTTCACCAAAACAGTTGTATGGTTGTACAGCACTATGTTGTACTTGTCCCAGTCTCCAGAAGGTGGCACCCAACTCAGTCTTAGGGATCTCAAACCATTACTCACAGCCTTTAGATCTGTAACTTTCTCAGGCACTAAGAAGAAGAACAAGGAAAATTAAAAGACAGAACGAGGGTGGGAAGCTAATTAATAAGAAAATTAAAAACTGCAGCTATCTACAAATCCTGGCAGCTTTATACAACTATATAAATGCTCTAAAGTAATTAGGATGAGTAATGGAATTAATAAAGAGGAACACGATTAAATATGCATTATAGGCTACCCATTAAGAAATTAACAGTTGTTTTTCTTAAACTGAAATGCTACTCATTCCAAAATAATAACAGGGAAAAAATAGACTACTCAATCAAAAGTAAATGCATGCAGGTCAGCATATGCACAACTGGCTGCTTGCTTTTTTCTTTCCCTCTGTAATTTGCATTTATTTACAACTTCCCAATTGTGCATTAAAGAAAGTATCCCTAAGCAGTCAAATAATGTGATGGGCAATTTTCATACGTACAGAATGTTGAAAGTCCACTGTAAGCTCAAGCAACTAGTTTAAAAAATTACAACAATTCAAGTTTATTAGAAATGAGATACTTACTTGTTTGACCAGTTGCCATCCTACTTGTGCTTAATTCACCAGCAACAGTGCTGATGCTGACCTGATAAAGGTGTCCTGGGATGAGGCCAGTAAAGGTGATCTCTGTGACCGTTTTCGGATGCACAGTCCTGCTGTATTTTATAGAACCATTATCAGATAACGTGACATTGTAGAAATCTAGCTTGCCTCGAGATTCTTTCCACTGAACATTTAGCGCATCTGTCCTGCCATCACTTTGTACATATATGGCTTGCACTTCTACAGGAGCTAATGCAGTCAAAATAAAAGAAGTTTGCTTTTATACCTGGATCACTCACAAAGAAACAATGGTAATGTATCTGAATACTTCACTCCACTCCTAAGTGTGTATGTCAGTTGCTTATTAGTTAACAACACTATAAACTTGAGATTTTTGCAGCACTCAGCATTGTATCCAGTTTTATAGTATTTTGGTATCGGCTTAGCATTGTTACCTTATGTTTTCTGCCTTGTATAACTGCAACATCTAATCCTTGGCATTCCTCACCATTGCACATTTCGGCTGCACAATTTTACTTTATACAAAAACAAGCAGTGTTTATGTTCTAGCTACTACTACATGTAAACACTGGATCACTAAAAATACAGTTACTAACAAAGCAGACTAAACAACAACATAAATTCAGTAAATTCAGAAATGGAATGCTTTTGGTAAGTGATAATAGTAACTACTTCTGTTCTAGATTAATATTTTCGGAAACGATACCTGTTCTTATTAATTTAGAGTTCCAGGCTCTCAGACCAGCTGCTTCCGAGATCACTGTGAGGTTATAGACGTATCCTGGGAGAAGCCCATGAAAACTGTATGAAGTGATATTTTGTTCCAAGATCACTTCTGTTATTTTGCGTTCTTCATTTAATAAAATAAGCCTGTAGTTGTCAATGTGTCCATGGCCAGGTTTCCATGAGGCATCAGCGCTGTCTGTTTTGCTATTAGCATCAATACTCTTTACAGGAGATGGAACTAATGATAAATAATGTTACTGAGGTGTTCAATCTAAACAATAATTATACTTATGCAGAAAAATAGTGGTTAATGGAAAAAATAAAATGACAAAATGCTTTGTAACTCCATCATTGTATTAGTTTGTGTGCTAGCTAAAGACAGAATGTCTCTGTTGACAAGTTAATGCAATCTATTACTACCATGCTATATTATTATTGTGGTCAGTGCATTGCATTGAACTTATTTATGCATTCTATATATATATATATATATATATATATATATATATCTATATATATATATATACAGTTCCTTGCAAAAGTCTTCACCTTCCTTGGCATTTTTCATGTTTTCCACAACCTGAAATTAAAGTGCATTGTTTGAGAGTTTGCACCATTTCATCTTGACAGTGCTATATAAATAAATGATGATGATATTCAGAACATACCTACAACTTTAAAGATGTTTTTGTTTCTTTTATTGTGAAGCAAACAACAAATAGGACAATATAACAGAAATCTTCAGAGTGCATAACTGTTCACCCCCCCTAAAGTCAGTACTTTGTAGAGCCACCTTTTGCGCCAATTACAGCTGCTAGTCGCTTCGGATAAGTCTCTATGAGCTTGCCACATCTTGCCACTGGGATTCTGCCCATTCCTCAAAGCAAAACTGCTCCAGCTCCTTCATGTTGGATGGTTTTCGCTTGTGAACAGCGATCTTCAAGTCTGACCACAGATTCTCAATTGGATTAAGGTCTGGACTTTGACTAGGCCATTCCAACAAATTTAAACCATTCGAGTGTTGCTTTAGCAGTATGCTTCGGGTCATTGTCCTGCTGGAAGGTGAACCTCCGTCCCAGTCTCAAATAACAGGCAGAATGACACCGGTTTTGCTCAAGAATATCCCTGTATTTAGCACCATCCATCTTTCCCTTGACTCGGACCAGTTCCCAGTCCCTGCTGCTGAAAAACATCCAAACAGCATGATGGTGCCACCACCATGTTTCACTGTGGCGATGGTGTTCTTGGAGTGATGATGTGTTAGGTTTGCTCCAGACATAGCATTTTCCTTGGTGGCCGAAAAGTTCAATTTTTGTCTCATCTGACCACAGCACCTTCCTCCATACATTTGGGGAGTTGTCCACATGCCTTTTGGCAAACTCAAAACATACCTTCTTTTTTTTAACTTTAAGTAATGGCTTTTTTTCTGGGCACTCTTCCATAAAGCCCAGCTCTATGGAGTGTACAGCTTATTGTGGTCCTATGGACAGATAATCCAGTCTCTGCTGTGGAACTCACCAACTCCTTCAGTATTGCATATGGTCTCTGTGCTGCCTCTATGATTAATGCCCTCCTTGCCCGGTCTGTGAGTTTTTGTGAGTGGCCCTTTCTTGGCAGGTTGTGGTACCATGTCAGAAAAGGTGTGTTTATACTGACAGATCATTTGACAGTTAGATTGCACACAGATGGACTCCATTTCACTAATTATGTGACTTTTGAAGGTAATTGGTTGCACCAGGGCTTCATGGTAAAGGGGGTGAATACATATGCATATGCCAATTTTCAGGGTTTTTTTAATTTCTTTTTTATATAAATTTTTCTCATTTCACTTCACCAACTTAGACTATTTTGTGCAGATCCATCACATAAAATAAGATTAAGAAACATTTAAATTACAGGTGATTTAAAAAAAATAGGTAAAAAGCCAAAGGGGTGAATACTTTTGCAAGGCAGTGTAAAAAAAAATATATATATATATTGCAACTGAGCCTAGTTTGTGCCTATAAGCTCACAAATGAGACCATTAACCATTATTATATTACACGAAAAATTCTGCCTACTTTCTTTACAATCATCTTAAAGAAACAATACGCTATACAGATAATAGTCATGCATTTAAGGAAGCTGTGTAACATTCAAAAAAGCTAATAAAGAGAAACTATAAAACTTCAAACCTGTAGATGCATTGATCACAGATGCTGGTGACCTCTTGTTCCCAGAAACTGCAGCTATTTCAATGCTATATTTGGTGCCTGGAATCAGGTTCTTAAATGTCACTTCTTTTATTAAGCTTGTTCCAGGAATTTCAATCTGCTCAACAATTTCTTTTTTGCTATCAAGTAATTTCACTTTGTAGAGATCCACTTTGCCTGAAGACGGAGCCCAGTTAACTTGAAGACTTGATGATGTGACTGAATTCTTATTTACAACAAAGTGAGAAGGTGGCAAGGGATCTTCAAAAATCAATGCAAGAAAAAAAAAACCATTAGTAACAAGAAAAGCTAATTTTAACTGCATCTTGGTGAACTAATGGAGAAGGCCGTGATGCTCTCACTTTATTTTAAACATTTTTTTAATATTAAAAATTGAAGAAAGAGTAGGAAAAATGAAAAATAAAGAAACAAAAATGGTGAAAAGGGAAAGGCATTAAGAGACTAGACAAGAAAAGGTAATAACAATAAATCTCAGTAGAGGAATCTATGGGGGCCCAAATGTGCATATTTATTAACACTGGAGATAAACATCAGTGGTGATCATACCATAATTCATTCAAACAAGAAATGCTCAAACCAATAATTTACTTTCTTTTAACTCTTCCCTGGCAAATGTTATTTTGCATGTCACTGCACATAATGTAATCCATTCTAACCTCAGACCTTCTCAAGTTAAACCAACAAAGCCATTCAGGAGGCCCTGAGAAAATGGCTTTTAAGCTGGTAAAGTTACTGTTTGTGCTAACTCATTATGGCCAAAGAGATTTATTATGCACATATATCTTTAATATCTTTTAAAAGATTTACAAAATGCAGAGTGAGAACATAGTGTATATGCATTAAACTATTGAGTGAAGTGGTTTTTAGAAATTATTTAGATGAATAGTATCTACAATAATTTGCTGGATACAAATCTTATAAACACAAGTGGAATTAAAAGAGAACAAAACCCATTCAGGCATTATAGCCACTATGCAAAGGATTCCCTCCTTCCAAAATGTACTACATACAAACCCCAGTATGACCCCCTCTCCCTAGTACCTCTTGACAACTAGAAAATAATGTAGTGGGTTGGCAACTGACAATTTTGGCCTCTTGACATCCTTTCCCAGGCTTTATGGCAGCAACTGTGGTTAGAGGACCTGAGAGGGAATCAACCTTCTCTACTAATTACCAAGCAGTACCACGGGCCACTTTGGTATGCGTCCACTGAGAAGGGTTGGGAAGCATCTACATTGTCTTAAAAAAGAAAAAAAATGTAGTACCCCATGGCCACCCCCTTAGGCCCCAAATCCGCTTGCTTAATGTCCCAGACTGCCCAGAATCTAGTCAAGAACGCACTCTTTCACTTTTTTTTCCTCTCCCCTATCCTCCTCCAGCTGGCCGAGACATCATAGCCCACAACTTTCATCAGCACCTGCCCCTCTGTCACAGACTGCACCATTTGTCTTCACCCCTCTTTCCTGCTGGTTGTTTTTCTCCGGAAAGGTGGCAACCCTACATGACGCTTGCTAGTAAAGTACCTGGGACCGACTTCTTTTTTAAGAAGAGGAACCTGAGGTAAGTGGTAAGCAGCTAGAATAACTGGGAGTACCTAACAGCTTGGTATCTCTAGTCATTCTACATCTTTTAATGGGTTCATTCTCCTTAAAAAGCTTCTTTATTCAAAATAACTGCCCTGAACTATTGAACTTCTGTTGATCTTCATTATTTTATAATACAGAGAAAATATGTTCAAATTACAGATGCGCAATCTATTATCTGGAATCTCAAAACACCATTCCGCACAGTGTAAATCTTAAATAAAAATATCTTAATTTCTGCCCAATTTGCTGTTCCTCTTTAAAAAGGTTACTTCCTGGCTTTTAAAAGCATATAGAGATAGGTGTAATAAGAAGCCTTGTAATTAGCCATAACTAACCGGGCATACACC